>NW_027464659.1:300750-601500 GCF_043290135.1 Rhipicephalus microplus | reverse complement strand
GGCACGTGCATACTCGTTTTTGAATGCGCACGCGCATACGCGTTTTTGAACAGGCACACGCGTACTCGTTTTTGAATGCGCACGCGTATACTCGTTTTGAATGCGCACGCGCATACTAGGTTTTGAATGCACACGCCCATACTCGTTTTTGAATGCACACGCGCATACTCGTTTCGGAATATGCACGCCCATACTCGTTTTGGAATGCGCACGCGCATGCTCGTTTTGGAATGCGAAGCGCATGCTCGTTTTTGAATGCGCATGCGCGTACTCGTTTTTGAATTCGCACGCGCGTACTCCTTTTGGAATAGGCACGTGCGTACTCGGTTTTGATGCGCACGCACATACTCGTTTTTCAACGCGCACACGCATACTCGTTTTGGAATGCGCAAGCCTATACTCGTTTTTGAGTAGGCACGCGCGTACTCGTTTTTGATTGCGCACGCGCATACTCGTTTTTTAATGCACACGCGCATACTCGTTTTTTAATGGGCACGCGCGTACTCGTTTTTGAATGCGCACGCGCATACTCGTTTTTGATTACACACGCGCATACTCGTTTTGGAATAGGCACGCGCATACTCGTTTTTTAATGCGCACACGCATACTCGTATTTGAATGCACACGCGCATACTCGTTTCGGAATACGCACGCGCATACTCGTTTTTGAATGCGCACGCGCATACTCGTTTTTGAATGCACACGCGCATACTCGTTTCGAAATAGGCACGTGCATACTCGTTTGGGAAGGCGCACGCGCATACTCGTTTGGGAAGGCGCACGCGCATACTCGTTTTTGAATAGGCATGCGCGTACTCCTTTTTGAATGCGCACGCGCATACTTGTTTTTGAATGCCCACGCGCATACCCGTTTTGGAATAGGCACGCGCATACTCGTTTTTGAATGCGCACACGCATACTCGTATTTGATTGCGCACGCGCATACTCGTTTTGCAATAGGCACGTGCATACTCGTTTTTGAATGCGCACGCGCATACGCATTTTTGAACAGGCACGCGCGTACTCGTTTTTGAATGCGCACGCGTATACTCGTTTTGAATGCGCACGCGCATACTTGTTTTTGAATGCACACGCGCATACTCGTTTCGGAATACGTACGCGCATACTCGTTTTGAATGCGCACGCGCATACTCGTTTTTGAACGCGCACATGCATACTTGTTTTTGATTGCCCACGCGCATACTCGTTTTTGAATGCACACGCGCATACTCGTTTTTGAATAGGCACGCGCGTACTCCTATTTGAATGCACACGCGCGTACTCGTTTTGAAATAGGCACGTGCACACTCGTTTTTGAATGCGCACACGCATACTCGTATTCGAATGCACACGCGCATACTCGTTTTGAAATAGGCACGTGCATACTCGTTTCTGAATGCGCACGCGCATACTCGTTTCGGAATGCGCACGCGCGTACTCGTTTTTGAATGCGCACGCGCATACTCGTTTTTGAAAGCACATGCACATACTCGTTTTGGAATAAGCATGCGCATACTCGTTTTTGAACGCGCACACGCATACTCGTTTTTGAATGCACACGCGCATACTCGTTTTGGAATGCACACGCGCATACTCGTTTTTGAATGGCCACGCGCGTACTTGTTTTTGAATGCGCACGCGCATACTCGTTTTTGAATGCACACGCGCATACTCGTTTTGGAATAGGCACGCGCATACTCGTTTTTGAATGCGCACACGCATACTCGTATTTGAATGCACACGCGCGTACTCATTTTGGATTTGGCACGTGCATACTCGTTTTTGAATGCGCACACGCATACTCGTATTTGAATGCACACGCGCATACTCGTTTTGAAATAGGCACGTGCATACTCGTATTTGAATGCGCACGCGCATACGCGTTTTTGAACAGGCACACGCGTACTTACTCCTTTTTGAATGCGCACGCGTATACTCGTTTTGAATGCGCACGCGCATGCTAGGTTTTGAATGCACACACCCATACTCGTTTTTGAATGCACACGCGCATACTCGTTTCGGAATATGCACGCGCATACTCGTTTTGGAATGCGCACGCGCATGCTCGTTTTGGAATGCGAAGCGCATGCTCGTTTTTGAATGCGCACGCGCGTACTCGTTTTTGAATTCGCACGCGCGTACTCCTTTTGTAATAGGCACGTGCGTACTCGGTTTTGAATGCGCACGCACATACTCGTTTTTCAACGCGCACACGCATACTCGTTTTTTAATGCACACGCGCATACTCGTTTTGGAATGCGCACGCCTATACTCGTTTTTGAGTAGGCACGCGTGTACTCGTTTTTGATTGCGCACGCGCATACTCGTTTTTTAATGCACACGCGCATACTCGTTTTTGAATGGGCACGCGCGTACTCGTTTTTGAATGCGCACGCGCATACTCGTTTTTGATTACACACGCGCATACTCGTTTTGGAATAGGCACGCGCATACTCGTTTTTTAATGCGCACACGCATACTCGTATTTGAATGCACACGCGCATACTCGTTTCGGAATACGCACGCGCATACTCGTTTTGGAATGCGCACGCGCATATTCGTTTTTGAACAGGCACACGCCTACTCGTTTTTGAATGCGCACGCGCATACTCGTTTTTGAATGCACACGCGCATACTCGTTTCGGAATATGCACGCGCATACTTGTTTTGGAATGCGCACGCGCATACTCGTTTTTGAATGCGCACGCGCGTACTCGTTTTTGAATGCGCACGCGCATACTCGTTTTTGAAAGCACATGCACATACTCGTTTTGGAATAAGCAGGCGCATACTCGTTTTTGAACGCGCACACGCATACTCATTTTTGGATGCACACGCGCATACTCGTTTCGAAATAGGCACGTGCATACTCGTTTGGGAAGGCGCACGCGCATACTCGTTTTTGAATAGGCATGCGCGTACTCGTTTTTGAATGCGCACGCGCATACTTGTTTTTGAATGCACACGCGCATACCCGTTTTGGAATAGGCACGCGCATACTCGTTTTTGAATGCGCACACGCATACTCGTATTTGATTGCGCACGCGCACACTCGTTTTGCAATAGGCACGTGCGTACTCGTTTTTGAATGCGCACGCGCATACGCATTTTTGAACAGGCACACGCGTACTCGTTTTTGAATGCGCACGCGTATACTCGTTTTGAATGCGCACGCGCATACTTGTTTTTGAATGCACACGCGCATACTCGTTTCGGAATACGCACGCGCATACTCGTTTTGGATGCGCACGCGCATACTCGTTTTTGAACGCGCACATGCATACTTGTTTTTGATTGCCCACGCGCATACTCGTTTTTGAATGCACACGCGCATACTCGTTTTTGAATAGGCACGCGCGTACTCGTATTTGAATGCACACGCGCGTACTCGTTTTGAAATAGGCACGTGCACACTCGTTTTTGAATGCGCACACGCATACTCGTATTCGAATGCACACGCGCATACTCGTTTTGAAATAGGCACGTGCATACTCGTTTTTGAATGCGCACGCGCATACTCGTTTTGGAATGCGCACGCGCATACTCGTTTTTGAATGCGCACGCGCGTACTCGTTTTTGAATGCGCACGCGCATACTCGTTTTTGAAAGCACATGCACACACTCGTTTTGGAATAAGCACGCGCATACTCGTTTTTGAACGCGCACACGCATACTCGTTTTTGAATGGACACGCGCATACTCGTTTTGGAATGCACACGCGCATACTCGTTTTTGAATGGCCACGCGCGTACTCGTTTTTGAATGCGCACGCGCATACTCGTTTTTGAATGCACACGTGCATACTCGTATTTGAATGCACACGCGTATACTCGTTTTGAATGCGCACGCGCATACTAGGTTTTGAATGCACACGCCCATACTCGTTTTTGAATGCACACGCGCATACTCGTTTCGGAATATGCACGCGCATACTCGTTTTGGAATGCGCACGCACATGCTCGTTTTGGAATGCGAAGCGCATGCTCGTTTTTGAATGCGCACGCGCGTACTCGTTTTTGAATTCGCACGCGCATACTCTTTTTGGAATAGGCACGTGCGTACTCGGTTTTGAATGCGCACGCACATACTCGTTTTTGAACGCGCACACACATACTCGTTTTTGGATGCAAACGCGCATACTCGTTTTGGAATGCGCACGCCTATACTCGTTTTTGAGTAGGCACGCGCGTACTCGTTCTTGATTGCGCACGCGCATACTCGTTTTTTAATGCACACGCGCATACTCGTTTTGGAATAGGCACGCGCATACTCGTTTTTGAATGCGCACACGCATACTCGTCATTGAATGCACACGCGCATACTCGTTTTGGAATGCGCACGCGCATATTCGTTTTTGAACAGGCACACGCGTACGCGTTTTTGAATGCGCACGCGTATACTCGTTTTGAATGCGCACGCGCATACTCGTTTTTGAATGCACACGCGCATACTCGTTTCGGAATACGCACGCGCATACTTGTTTTGGAATGCGCACGTGCATACTCGTTTTTGAATGCGCACGCGCATACTCGTTTTTGAAAGCACATGCGCATACTCGTTTTGGAATAAGCACGCGCATACTCGTTTTTGAACGCGCACACGCATACTCATTTTTGAATGCACACGCGCATACTCGTTTTAGAATGCGCACGCGTATACTCGTTTTTGAATAGGCACGCGCGTACTCGTTTTCGATTGCGCACGCGCATACTCGTTTTTTAATGCACACGCGCATACTCGTTTTTTAATGGGCACGCGCGTACTCGTTTTTGAATGCGCATGCGCATACTCGTTTTTGAATGCGCACGCGCGTACTCGTTTTGAATGCGCACTTTTTGAAAGCACATGCGCATACTCGTTTTGGAATAAGCACGCGCATACTCGTTTTTGAACGCGCACACGCATACTCATTTTTGAATGCACACGCGCATACTCGTTTTAGAATGCGCACGCGTATACTCGTTTTTGAATAGGCACGCGCGTACACGTTTTCGATTGCGCACGCGCTTACTCGTTTTTTAATGCACACGCGCATACTCGTTTTTGAATGGGCACGCGCGTACTCGTTTTTGAATGCGCACGCGCATACTTGTTTTTGAATGCCCACGCGCATACCCGTTTTGGAATAGGCACGCGCATACTCGTTTTTGAATGCGCACACGCATACTCGTATTTGATTGCGCACGCGCATACTCGTTTTGCAATAGGCACGTGCATACTCGTTTTTGAATGCGCACGCGCATACGCATTTTTGAACAGGCACGCGCGTACTCGTTTTTGAATGCGCACGCGTATACTCGTTTTGAATGCGCACGCGCATACTTGTTTTTGAATGCACACGCGCATACTCGTTTCGGAATACGTACGCGCATACTCGTTTTGAATGCGCATACTCGTTTCGGAATACGTACGCGCATACTCGTTTTGAATGCGCACGCGCATACTCGTTTTTGAACGCGCACATGCATACTTGTTTTTGATTGCCCACGCGCATACTCGTTTTTGAATGCACACGCACATACTCGTTTTTGAATAGGCACGCGCGTACTCCTATTTGAATGCACACGCGCGTACTCGTTTTGAAATAGGCACGTGCACACTCGATTTTGAATGCGCACACGCATACTCGTATTCGAATGCACACGCGCATACTCGTTTTGAAATAGGCACGTGCATACTCGTTTCTGAATGCGCACGCGCATACTCGTTTTGGAATGCGCACGCGCGTACTCGTTTTTGAATGCGCACGCGCATACTCGTTTTTGAAAGCACATGCACATACTCGTTTTGGAATAAGCACGCGCATACTCGTTTTTGAACGCGCACACGCATACTCGTTTTTGAATGCACACGCGCATACTCGTTTTGGAATGCACACGCGCATACTCGTTTTTGAATGGCCACGCGCGTACTCGTTTTTGAATGCGCACGCGCATACTCGTTTTTGAATGCACACGCGCATACTCGTTTTGGAATAGGCACGCGCATACTCGTTTTTGAATGCGCACACGCATACTCGTATTTGAATGCACACGCGCGTACTCATTTTGGATTTGGCACGTGCATACTCGTTTTTGAATGCGCACACGCATACTCGTATTTGAATGCACACGCGCATACTCGTTTTGAAATAGGCACGTGCATACTCGTATTTGAATGCGCACGCGCATACGCGTTTTTGAACAGGCACACGCGTACTCCTTTTTGAATGCGCACGCGTATACTCGTTTTGAATGCGCACGCGCATGCTAGGTTTTGAATGCACACACCCATACTCGTTTTTGAATGCACACGCGCATACTCGTTTCGGAATATGCACGCGCATACTCGTTTTGGAATGCGCACGCGCATGCTCGTTTTGGAATGCGAAGCGCATGCTCGTTTTTGAATGCGCACGCGCGTACTCGTTTTTGAATTCGCACGCGCGTACTCCTTTTGGAATAGGCACGTGCGTACTCGGTTTTGAATGCGCACGCACATACTCGTTTTTCAACGCGCACACGCATACTCGTTTTTTAATGCACACGCGCATACTCGTTTTGGAATGCGCACGCCTATACTCGTTTTTGAGTAGGCACGCGTGTACTCGTTTTTGATTGCGCACGCGCATACTCGTTTTTTAATGCACACGCGCATACTCGTTTTTGAATGGGCACGCGCGTACTCGTTTTTGGATGCGCACGCGCATACTCGTTTTTGATTACACACGCGCATACTCGTTTTGGAATAGGCACGCGCATACTCGTTTTTTAATGCGCACACGCATACTCGTATTTGAATGCACACGCGCATACTCGTTTCGGAATACGCACGCGCATACTCGTTTTGGAATGCGCACGCGCATATTCGTTTTTGAACAGGCACACGCCTACTCGTTTTTGAATGCGCACGCGCATACTCGTTTTTGAATGCACACGCGCATACTCGTTTCGGAATATGCACGCGCATACTTGTTTTGGAATGCGCACGCGCATACTCGTTTTTGAATGCGCACGCGCGTACTCGTTTTTGAATGCGCACGCGCATACTCGTTTTTGAAAGCACATGCGCATACTCGTTTTGGAATAAGCAGGCGCATACTCGTTTTTGAACGCGCACACGCATACTCATTTTTGGATGCACACGCGCATACTCGTTTCGAAATAGGCACGTGCATACTCGTTTGGGAAGGCGCACGCGCATACTCGTTTTTGAATAGGCATGCGCGTACTCGTTTTTGAATGCGCACGCGCATACTTGTTTTTGAATGCACACGCGCATACCCGTTTTGGAATAGGCACGCGCATACTCGTTTTTGAATGCGCACACGCATACTCGTATTTGATTGCGCACGCGCATACTCGTTTTGCAATAGGCACGTGCGTACTCGTTTTTGAATGCGCACGCGCATACGCATTTTTGAACAGGCACACGCGTACTCGTTTTTGATTGCGCACGCGTATACTCGTTTTGAATGCGCACGCGCATACTTGTTTTTGAATGCACACGCGCATACTCGTTTCGGAATACGCACGCGCATACTCGTTTTGGATGCGCACGCGCATACTCGTTTTTGAACGCGCACATGCATACTTGTTTTTGATTGCCCACGCGCATACTCGTTTTTGAATGCACACGCGCATACTCGTTTTTGAATAGGCAGGCGCGTACTCGTATTTGAATGCACACGCGCGTACTCGTTTTGAAATAGGCACGTGCACACTCGTTTTTGAATGCGCACACGCATACTCGTATTCGAATGCACACGCGCATACTCGTTTTGAAATAGGCACGTGCATACTCGTTTTTGAATGCGCACGCGCATACTCGTTTTGGAATGCGCACGCGCATACTCGTTTTTGAATGCGCACGCGCGTACTCGTTTTTGAATGCGCACGCGCATACTCGTTTTTGAAAGCACATGCACATACTCCTTTTGGAATAAGCACGCGCATACTCGTTTTTGAACGCGCACACGCATACTCGTTTTTGAATGCACACGCGCATACTCGTTTTGGAATGCACACGCGCATACTCGTTTTTGAATGGCCACGCGCGTACTCGTTTTTGAATGCGCACGCGCATACTCGTTTTTGAATGCACACGCGCATACTCGTATTTGAATGCGCACGCGTATACTCGTTTTGAATGCGCACGCGCATACTAGGTTTTGAATGCACACGCCCATACTCGTTTTTGAATGCACACGCGCATACTCGTTTCGGAATATGCACGCGCATACTCGTTTTGGAATGCGCACGCACATGCTCGTTTTGGAATGCGAAGCGCATGCTCGTTTTTGAATGCGCACGCGCGTACTCGTTTTTGAATTCGCACGCGCATACTCTTTTTGGAATAGGCACGTGCGTACTCGGTTTTGAATGCGCACGCACATACTCGTTTTTGAACGCGCACACACATACTCGTTTTTGAATGCACACGCGCATACTCGTTTTGGAATGCGCACGCCTATACTCGTTTTTGAGTAGGCACGCGTACTAGTTCTTGATTGCGCACGCGCATACTCGTTTTTTAATGCACACGCGCATACTCGTTTTTGAATGGGCACGCGCGTACTCGTTTTTGAATGCGCACGCGCATACTCGTTTTTGATTACACACGCGCATGCTCGTTTTGGAATAGGCACGCGCATACTCGTTTTTGAATGCGCACACGCATACTCGTCATTGAATGCACACGCGCATACTCGTTTTGGAATGCGCACGCGCATATTCGTTTTTGAACAGGCACACGCGTACGCGTTTTTGAATGCGCACGCGTATACTCGTTTTGAATGCGCACGCGCATACTCGTTTTTGAATGCACACGCGCATACTCGTTTCGGAATACGCACGCGCATACTCGTTTTGGAATGCGCACGCGCATACTCGTTTTTGAATGCGCACGCGCATACTCGTTTTGGAATAAGCACGCGCATACTCGTTTTTGAACGCGCACACGCATACTCATTTTTGAATGCACACGCGCATACTCGTTTTAGAATGCGCACGCGTATACTCGTTTTTGAATAGGCACGCGCGTACTCGTTTTCGATTGCGCACGCGCATACTCGTTTTTTAATGCACACGCGCATACTCGTTTTTGAATGGGCACGCGCGTACTCGTTTTTGAATGCGCATACTCGTTTTTGAATGCGCACGCGCGTACACGTTTTTGAATGCGCACTTTTTGAAAGCACATGCGCATACTCGTTTTGGAATAAGCACGCGCATACTCGTTTTTGAACGCGCACACGCATACTCATTTTTGAATGCACACGCGCATACTCGTTTTAGAATGCGCACGCGTATCTTCGTTTTTGAATAGGCACGCGTGTACTCGTTTTTGATTGCGCACGCGCATACTCGTTTTTTAATGCACACGCGCATACTCGTTTTTGAATGGGCACGCGCGTACTCGTTTTTGGATGCGCACGCGCATACTCGTTTTTGATTACACACGCGCATACTCGTTTTGGAGTAGGCACGCGCATACTCGTTTTTTAATGCGCACACGCATACTCGTATTTGAATGCACACGCGCATACTCGTTTCGGAATACGCACGCGCATACTCGTTTTGGAATGCGCACGCGCATATTCGTTTTTGAACAGGCACACGCCTACTCGTTTTTGAATGCGCACGCGCATACTCGTTTTTGAATGCACACGCGCATACTCGTTTCGGAATATGCACGCGCATACTTGTTTTGGAATGCGCACGCGCATACTCGTTTTTGAATGCGCACGCGCGTACTCGTTTTTGAATGGGCACGCGCGTACTCGTTTTTGAATGCGCACGCGCATACGCATTTTTGAACAGGCACACGCGTACTCGTTTTTGATTGCGCACGCGTATACTCGTTTTGAATGCGCACGCGCATACTTGTTTTTGAATGCACACGCGCATACTCGTTTCGGAATACGCACGCGCATAGTCGTTTTGGATGCGCACGCGCATACTCGTTTTCGAACGCGCACATGCATACTTGTTTTTGATTGCCCACGCGCATACTCGTTTTTGAATGCACACGCGCATACTCGTTTTTGAATAGGCAGGCGCGTACTCGTATTTGAATGCACACGCGCGTACTCGTTTTGAAATAGGCACGTGCACACTCGTTTTTGAATGCGCACACGCATACTCGTATTCGAATGCACACGCGCATACTCGTTTTGAAATAGGCACGTGCATACTCGTTTTTGAATGCGCACGCGCATACTCGTTTTGGAATGCGCACGCGCATACTCGTTTTTGAATGCGCACGCGCGTACTCGTTTTTGAATGCGCACGCGCATACTCGTTTTTGAAAGCACATGCACATACTCCTTTTGGAATAAGCACGCGCATACTCGTTTTTGAACGCGCACACGCATACTCGTTTTTGAATGCACACGCGCATACTCGTTTTGGAATGCACACGCGCATACTCGTTTTTGAATGGCCACGCGCGTACTCGTTTTTGAATGCGCACGCGCATACTCGTTTTTGAATGCACACGCGCATACTCGTATTTGAATGCGCACGCGTATACTCGTTTTGAATGCGCACGCGCATACTAGGTTTTGAATGCACACGCCCATACTCGTTTTTGAATGCACACGCGCATACTCGTTTCGGAATATGCACGCGCATACTCGTTTTGGAATGCGCACGCACATGCTCGTTTTGGAATGCGAAGCGCATGCTCGTTTTTGAATGCGCACGCGCGTACTCGTTTTTGAATTCGCACGCGCATACTCTTTTTGGAATAGGCACGTGCGTACTCGGTTTTGAATGCGCACGCACATACTCGTTTTTGAACGCGCACACACATACTCGTTTTTGAATGCACACGCGCATACTCGTTTTGGAATGCGCACGCCTATACTCGTTTTTGAGTAGGCACGCGCGTACTCGTTCTTGATTGCGCACGCGCATACTCGTTTTTTAATGCACACGCGCATACTCGTTTTTGAATGGGCACGCGCGTACTCGTTTTTGAATGCGCACGCGCATACTCGTTTTTGATTACACACGCGCATGCTCGTTTTGGAATAGGCACGCGCATACTCGTTTTTGAATGCGCACACGCATACTCGTCATTGATTGCACACGCGCATACTCGTTTTGGAATGCGCACGCGCATATTCGTTTTTGAACAGGCACACGCGTACGCGTTTTTGAATGCGCACGCGTATACTCGTTTTGAATGCGCACGCGCATACTCGTTTTTGAATGCACACGCGCATACTCGTTTCGGAATACGCACGCGCATACTTGTTTTGGAATGCGCACGCGCATACTCGTTTTTGAATGCGCACGCGCATACTCGTTTTTGAAAGCACATGCGCATACTCGTTTTGGAATAAGCACGCGCATACTCGTTTTTGAACGCGCACACGCATACTCATTTTTGAATGCACACGCGCATACTCGTTTTAGAATGCGCACGCGTATACTCGTTTTTGAATAGGCACGCGCGTACTCGTTTTCGATTGCGCACGCGCATACTCGTTTTTTAATGCACACGCGCATACTCGTTTTTGAATAGGCACGCGCGTACTCGTTTTTGAATGCGCATACTCGTTTTTGAATGCGCACGCGCGTACTCGTTTTTGAATGCGCACTTTTTGAAAGCACATGCGCATACTCGTTTTGGAATAAGCACGCGCATACTCGTTTGTGAACGCGCACACGTATACTCATTTTTGAATGCACACGCGCATACTCGTTTTAGAATGCGCACGCGTATACTCGTTTTTGAATAGGCACGCGTGTACTCGTTTTTGATTGCGCACGCGCATACTCGTTTTTTAATGCACACGCGCATACTCGTTTTTGAATGGGCACGCGCGTACTCGTTTTTGGATGCGCACGCGCATACTCGTTTTTGATTACACACGCGCATACTCGTTTTGGAATAGGCACGCGCATACTCGTTTTTTAATGCGCACACGCATACTCGTATTTGAATGCACACGCGCATACTCGTTTCGGAATACGCACGCGCATACTCGTTTTGGAATGCGCACGCGCATATTCGTTTTTGAACAGGCACACGCCTACTCGTTTTTGAATGCGCACGCGCATACTCGTTTTTGAATGCACACGCGCATACTCGTTTCGGAATATGCACGCGCATACTTGTTTTGGAATGCGCACGCGCATACTCGTTTTTGAATGCGCACGCGCGTACTCGTTTTTGAATGCGCACGCGCATACTCGTTTTTGAAAGCACATGCCAATACTCGTTTTGGAATAAGCAGGCGCATACTCGTTTTTGAACGCGCACACGCATACTCATTTTTGGATGCACACGCGCATACTCGTTTCGAAATAGGCACGTGCATACTCGTTTGGGAAGGCGCACGCGCATACTCGTTTTTGAATAGGCATGCGCGTACTCGTTTTTGAATGCGCACGCGCATACTGGTTTTTGAATGCACACGTGCATACCCGTTTTGGAATAGGCACGCGCATACTCGTTTTTGAATGCGCACACGCATACTCGTATTTGATTGCGCACGCGCATACTCGTTTTGCAATAGGCACGTGCGTACTCGTTTTTGAATGCGCACGCGCATACGCATTTTTGAACAGGCACACGCGTACTCGTTTTTGAATGCGCACGCGTATACTCGTTTTGAATGCGCACGCGCATACTTGTTTTTGAATGCACACGCGCATACTCGTTTCGGAATACGCACGCGCATACTCGTTTTGGATGCGCACGCGCATACTCGTTTTTGAACGCGCACATGCATACTTGTTTTTGATTGCCCACGCGCATACTCGTTTTTGAATGCACACGCGCATACTCGTTTTTGAATAGGCACGCGCGTACTCGTATTTGAATGCACACGCGCGTACTCGTTTTGAAATAGGCACGTGCACACTCGTTTTTGAATGCGCACACGCATACTCGTATTCGAATGCACACGCGCATACTCGTTTTGAAATAGGCACGTGCATACTCGTTTTTGAATGCGCACGCGCATACTCGTTTTGGAATGCGCACGCGCATACTCGTTTTTGAATGCGCACGCGCGTACTCGTTTTTGAATGCGCACGCGCATACTCGTTTTTGAAAGCACATGCACATACTCGTTTTGGAATAAGCACGCGCATACTCGTTTTTGAACGCGCACACGCATACTCGTTTTTGAATGCACACGCGCATACTCGTTTTGGAATGCACACGCGCATACTCGTTTTTGAATGGCCACGTGCGTACTCGTTTTTGAATGCGCACGCGCATACTCGTTTTTGAATGCACACGCGCATACTCGTATTTGAATGCGCACGCGTATACTCGTTTTGAATGCGCACGCGCATACTAGGTTTTGAATGCACACGCCCATACTCGTTTTTGAATGCACACGCGCATACTCGTTTCGGAATATGCACGCGCATACTCGTTTTGGAATGCGCACGCACATGCTCGTTTTGGAATGCGAAGCGCATGCTCGTTTTTGAATGCGCACGCACATACTCGTTTTTGAACGCGCACACACATACTCGTTTTTGAATGCACACGCGCATACTCGTTTTGGAATGCGCACGCCTATACTCGTTTTTGAGTAGGCACGCGCGTACTCGTTCTTGATTGCGCACGCGCATACTCGTTTTTTAATGCACACGCGCATACTCGTTTTTGAATGGGCACGCGCGTACTCGTTTTTGAATGCGCACGCGCATACTCGTTTTTGATTACACACGCGCATGCTCGTTTTGGAATAGGCACGCGCATACTCGTTTTTGAATGCGCACACGCATACTCGTCATTGAATGCACACGCGCATACTCGTTTTGGAATGCGCACGCGCATATTCGTTTTTGAACAGGCACACGCGTACGCGTTTTTGAATGCGCACGCGTATACTCGTTTTGAATGCGCACGCGCATACTCGTTTTTGAATGCACACGCGCATACTCGTTTCGGAATACGCACGCGCATACTTGTTTTGGAATGCGCACGCGCATACTCGTTTTTGAATGCGCACGCGCATACTCGTTTTTGAAAGCACATGCGCATACTCGTTTTGGAATAAGCACGCGCATACTCGTTTTTGAACGCGCACACGCATACTCATTTTTGAATGCACACGCGCATACTCGTTTTAGAATGCGCACGCGTATACTCGTTTTTGAATAGGCACGCGCGTACTCGTTTTCGATTGCGCACGCGCATACTCGTTTTTAATGCACATGCGCATACTCGTTTTGGAATAAGCACGCGCATACTCGTTTTTGAACGCGCACACGCATACTCGTTTTTGAATGCACACGCGCATACTCGTTTTAGAATGCGCACGCGTATACTCGTTTTTGAATAGGCACGCGCATACTTGTTTTTGAATGCACACGCGCATACTCGTTTCGGAATACGTACGCGCATACTCGTTTTGAATGCGCACGCGCATACTCGTTTTTGAACGCGCACATGCATACTTGTTTTTGATTGCCCACGCGCATACTCGTTTTTGAATGCACACGCGCATACTTGTTTTTGAATAGGCACGCGCGTACTCCTATTTGAATGCACACGCGCGTACTCGTTTTGAAATAGGCACGTGCACACTCGTTTTTGAATGCGCACACGCATACTCGTATTCGAATGCACACGCGCATACTCGTTTTGAAATAGGCACGTGCATACTCGTTTTTGAATGCGCACGCGCATACTCGTTTTGGAATGCGCACGCGCGTACTCGTTTTTGAATGCGCACGCACATACTCGTTTTTGAAAGCACATGCACATACTTGTTTTGGAATAAGCACGCGCATACTCGTTTTTGAACGCGCACACGCATACTCGTTTTTGAATGCACACGCGCATACTCGTTTTGGAATGCACACGCGCATACTCGTTTTTGAATGGCCACGCGCGTACTCGTTTTTGAATGCGCACGCGTATACTCGTTTTTGAATAGGCACGCGCGTACTCGTTTTCGATTGCGCACGCGCATACTCGTTTTTTAATGCACACGCGCATACTCGTTTTTGAATGGGCACGCGCGTACTCGTTTTTGAATGCGCATACTCGTTTTTGAATGCGCACGCGCGTACTCGTTTTTGAATGCGCACTTTTTGAAAGCACATGCGCATACTCGTTTTGGAATAAGCACGCGCATACTCGTTTTTGAACGCGCACACGCATACTCATTTTTGAATGCACACGCGCATACTCGTTTTAGAATGCGCACGCGTATACTCGTTTTTGAATAGGCACGCGTGTACTCGTTTTTGATTGCGCACGCGCATAATCGTTTTTTAATGCACACGCGCATACTCGTTTTTGAATGGGCACGCGCGTACTCGTTTTTGGATGCGCACGCGCATACTCGTTTTTGATTACACACGCGCATACTCGTTTTGGAATAGGCACGCGCATACTCGTTTTTTAATGCGCACACGCATACTCGTATTTGAATGCACACGCGCATACTCGTTTCGGAATACGCACGCGCATACTCGTTTTGGAATGCGCACGCGCATATTCGTTTTTGAACAGGCACACGCCTACTCGTTTTTGAATGCGCACGCGCATACTCGTTTTTGAATGCACACGCGCATACTCGTTTTAGAATGCGCACGCGTATACTCGTTTTTGAATAGGCACGCGCGTACTCGTTTTCGATTGCGCACGCGCATACTCGTTTTTAATGCACACGCGCATACTTGTTTTTGAATGGGCACGCGCGTACTCGTTTTTGAATGCGCATGCGCATACTCGTTTTTGAATGCGCACGCGCGTACTCGTTTTTGAATGCGCACTTTTTGAAAGCACATGCGCATACTCGTTTTGGAATAAGCACGCGCGTACTCGTTTTTGAACGCGCACACGCATACTCATTTTTGAATGCACACGCGCATACTCGTTTTAGAATGCGCACGCGTATACTCGTTTTTGAATAGGCACGCGCATACTTGTTTTTGAATGCACACGCGCATACTCGTTTCGGAATACGTACGCGCATACTCGTTTTGAATGCGCACGCGCATACTCGTTTTTGAACGCGCACATGCATACTTGTTTTTGATTGCCCACGCGCATACTCGTTTTTGAATGCACACGCGCATACTTGTTTTTGAATAGGCACGCGCGTACTCCTATTTGAATGCACACGCGCGTACTCGTTTTGAAATAGGCACGTGCACACTCGTTTTTGAATGCGCACACGCATACTCGTATTCGAATGCACACGCGCATACTCGTTTTGAAATAGGCACGTGCATACTCGTTTTTGAATGCGCGCGCGCATACTCGTTTTGGAATGCGCACGCGCGTACTCGTTTTTGAATGCGCACGCGCATACTCGTTTTTGAAAGCACATGCACATACTTGTTTTGGAATAAGCACGCGCATACTCGTTTTTGAACGCGCACACGCATACTCGTTTTTGAATGCACACGCGCATACTCGTTTTGGAATGCACACGCGCATACTCGTTTTTGAATGGCCACGCGCGTACTCGTTTTTGAATGCGCACGCGTATACTCGTTTTTGAATAGGCACGCGCGTACTCGTTTTCGATTGCGCACGCGCATACTCGTTTTTTAATGCACACGCGCATACTCGTTTTTGAATGGGCACGCGCGTACTCGTTTTTGAATGCGCATACTCGTTTTTGAATGCGCACGCGCGTACTCGTTTTTGAATGCGCACTTTTTGAAAGCACATGCGCATACTCGTTTTGGAATAAGCACGCGCATACTCGTTTTTGAACGCGCACACGCATACTCATTTTTGAATGCACACGCGCATACTCGTTTTAGAATGCGCACGCGTATACTCGTTTTTGAATAGGCACGCGTGTACTCGTTTTTGATTGCGCACGCGCATACTCGTTTTTTAATGCACACGCGCATACTCGTTTTTGAATGGGCACGCGCGTACTCGTTTTTGGATGCGCACGCGCATACTCGTTTTTGATTACACACGCGCATACTCGTTTTGGAATAGGCACGCGCATACTCGTTTTTTAATGCGCACACGCATACTCGTATTTGAATGCACACGCGCATACTCGTTTCGGAATACGCACGCGCATACTCGTTTTGGAATGCGCACGCGCATATTCGTTTTTGAACAGGCACACGCCTACTCGTTTTTGAATGCGCACGCGCATACTCGTTTTTGAATGCACACGCGCATACTCGTTTTAGAATGCGCACGCGTATACTCGTTTTTGAATAGGCACGCGCGTACTCGTTTTCGATTGCGCACGCGCATACTCGTTTTTAATGCACACGCGCATACTTGTTTTTGAATGGGCACGCGCGTACTCGTTTTTGAATGCGCATGCGCATACTCGTTTTTGAATGCGCACGCGCGTACTCGTTTTTGAATGCGCACTTTTTGAAAGCACATGCGCATACTCGTTTTGGAATAAGCACGCGCATACTCGTTTTTGAACGCGCACACGCATACTCATTTTTGAATGCACACGCGCATACTCGTTTTAGAATGCGCACGCGTATACTCGTTTTTGAATAGGCACGCGCATACTTGTTTTTGAATGCACACGCGCATACTCGTTTCGGAATACGTACGCGCATACTCGTTTTGAATGCGCACGCGCATACTCGTTTTTGAACGCGCACATGCATACTTGTTTTTGATTGCCCACGCGCATACTCGTTTTTGAATGCACACGCGCATACTTGTTTTTGAATAGGCACGCGCGTACTCCTATTTGAATGCACACGCGCGTACTCGTTTTGAAATAGGCACGTGCACACTCGTTTTTGAATGCGCACACGCATACTCGTATTCGAATGCACACGCGCATACTCGTTTTGAAATAGGCACGTGCATACTCGTTTTTGAATGCGCACGCGCATACTCGTTTTGGAATGCGCACGCGCGTACTCGTTTTTGAATGCGCACGCGCATACTCGTTTTTGAAAGCACATGCACATACTTGTTTTGGAATAAGCACGCGCATACTCGTTTTTGAACGCGCACACGCATACTCGTTTTTGAATGCACACGCGCATACTCGTTTTGGAATGCACACGCGCATACTCGTTTTTGAATGGCCACGCGCGTACTCGTTTTTGAATGCGCACGCGTATACTCGTTTTTGAATAGGCACGCGCGTACTCGTTTTCGATTGCGCACGCGCATACTCGTTTTTTAATGCACACGCGCATACTCGTTTTTGAATGGGCACGCGCGTACTCGTTTTTGAATGCGCATACTCGTTTTTGAATGCGCACGCGCGTACTCGTTTTTGAATGCGCACTTTTTGAAAGCACATGCGCATACTCGTTTTGGAATAAGCACGCGCATACTCGTTTTTGAACGCGCACACGCATACTCATTTTTGAATGCACACGCGCATACTCGTTTTAGAATGCGCACGCGTATACTCGTTTTTGAATAGGCACGCGTGTACTCGTTTTTGATTGCGCACGCGCATACTCGTTTTTTAATGCACACGCGCATACTCGTTTTTGAATGGGCACGCGCGTACTCGTTTTTGGATGCGCACGCGCATACTCGTTTTTGATTACACACGCGCATACTCGTTTTGGAATAGGCACGCGCATACTCGTTTTTTAATGCGCACACGCATACTCGTATTTGAATGCACACGCGCATACTCGTTTCGGAATACGCACGCGCATACTCGTTTTGGAATGCGCACGCGCATATTCGTTTTTGAACAGGCACACGCCTACTCGTTTTTGAATGCGCACGCGCATACTCGTTTTTGAATGCACACGCGCATACTCGTTTCGGAATATGCACGCGCATACTTGTTTTGGAATGCGCACGCGCATACTCGTTTTTGAATGCGCACGCGCGTACTCGTTTTTGAATGGGCACGCGCGTACTCGTTTTTGAATGCGCACGCGCATACGCATTTTTGAACAGGCACACGCGTACTCGTTTTTGATTGCGCACGCGTATACTCGTTTTGAATGCGCACGCGCATACTTGTTTTTGAATGCACACGCGCATACTCGTTTCGGAATACGCACGCGCATAGTCGTTTTGGATGCGCACGCGCATACTCGTTTTTGAACGCGCACATGCATACTTGTTTTTGATTGCCCACGCGCATACTCGTTTTTGAATGCACACGCGCATACTCGTTTTTGAATAGGCAGGCGCGTACTCGTATTTGAATGCACACGCGCGTACTCGTTTTGAAATAGGCACGTGCACACTCGTTTTTGAATGCGCACACGCATACTCGTATTCGAATGCACACGCGCATACTCGTTTTGAAATAGGCACGTGCATACTCGTTTTTGAATGCGCACGCGCATACTCGTTTTGGAATGCGCACGCGCATACTCGTTTTTGAATGCGCACGCGCGTACTCGTTTTTGAATGCGCACGCGCATACTCGTTTTTGAAAGCACATGCACATACTCCTTTTGGAATAAGCACGCGCATACTCGTTTTTGAACGCGCACACGCATACTCGTTTTTGAATGCACACGCGCATACTCGTTTTGGAATGCACACGCGCATACTCGTTTTTGAATGGCCACGCGCGTACTCGTTTTTGAATGCGCACGCGCATACTCGTTTTTGAATGCACACGCGCATACTCGTATTTGAATGCGCACGCGTATACTCGTTTTGAATGCGCACGCGCATACTAGGTTTTGAATGCACACGCCCATACTCGTTTTTGAATGCACACGCGCATACTCGTTTCGGAATATGCACGCGCATACTCGTCATTGAATGCACACGCGCATACTCGTTTTGGAATGCGCACGCGCATGCTCGTTTTGGAATGCGAAGCGCATGCTCGTTTTTGAATGCGCACGCGCGTACTCGTTTTTGAATTCGCACGCGCATACTCTTTTTGGAATAGGCACGTGCGTACTCGGTTTTGAATGCGCACGCACATACTCGTTTTTGAACGCGCACACACATACTCGTTTTTGAATGCACACGCGCATACTCGTTTTGGAATGCGCACGCCTATACTCGTTTTTGAGTAGGCACGCGCGTACTCGTTCTTGATTGCGCACGCGCATACTCGTTTTTTAATGCACACGCGCATACTCGTTTTTGAATGGGCACGCGCGTACTCGTTTTTGAATGCGCACGCGCATACTCGTTTTTGATTACACACGCGCATACTCGTTTTTGAATGCGCACACGCATACTCGTCATTGAATGCACACGCGCATACTCGTTTTGGAATGCGCACGCGCATATTCGTTTTTGAACAGGCACACGCGTACGCGTTTTTGAATGCGCACGCGTATACTCGTTTTGAATGCGCACGCGCATACTCGTTTTTGAATGCACACGCGCATACTCGTTTCGGAATACGCACGCGCATACTTGTTTTGGAATGCGCACGCGCATACTCGTTTTTGAATGCGCACGCGCATACTCGTTTTTGAAAGCACATGCGCATACTCGTTTTGGAATAAGCACGCGCATACTCGTTTTTGAACGCGCACACGCATACTCATTTTTGAATGCACACGCGCATACTCGTTTTAGAATGCGCACGCGTATACTCGTTTTTGAATAGGCACGCGCGTACTCGTTTTCGATTGCGCACGCGCATACTCGTTTTTTAATGCACACGCGCATACTCGTTTTTGAATGGGCACGCGCGTACTCGTTTTTGAATGCGCATACTCGTTTTTGAATGCGCACGCGCGTACTCGTTTTTGAATGCGCACTTTTTGAAAGCACATGCGCATACTCGTTTTGGAATAAGCACGCGCATACTCGTTTGTGAACGCGCACACGTATACTCATTTTTGAATGCACACGCGCATACTCGTTTTAGAATGCGCACGCGTATACTCGTTTTTGAATAGGCACGCGTGTACTCGTTTTTGATTGCGCACGCGCATACTCGTTTTTTAATGCACACGCGCATACTCGTTTTTGAATGGGCACGCGCGTACTCGTTTTTGGATGCGCACGCGCATACTCGTTTTTGATTACACACGCGCATACTCGTTTTGGAATAGGCACGCGCATACTCGTTTTTTAATGCGCACACGCATACTCGTATTTGAATGCACACGCGCATACTCGTTTCGGAATACGCACGCGCATACTCGTTTTGGAATGCGCACGCGCATATTCGTTTTTGAACAGGCACACGCCTACTCGTTTTTGAATGCGCACGCGCATACTCGTTTTTGAATGCACACGCGCATACTCGTTTCGGAATATGCACGCGCATACTTGTTTTGGAATGCGCACGCGCATACTCGTTTTGGAATGCGCACGCGCATACTCGTTTTTGAATGCGCACGCGCATACTCGTTTTTGAAAGCACATGCCAATACTCGTTTTGGAATAAGCAGGCGCATACTCGTTTTTGAACGCGCACACGCATACTCATTTTTGGATGCACACGCGCATACTCGTTTCGAAATAGGCACGTGCATACTCGTTTGGGAAGGCGCACGCGCATACTCGTTTTTGAATAGGCATGCGCGTACTCGTTTTTGAATGCGCACGCGCATACTTGTTTTTGAATGCACACGTGCATACCCGTTTTGGAATAGGCACGCGCATACTCGTTTTTGAATGCGCACACGCATACTCGTATTTGATTGCGCACGCGCATACTCGTTTTGCAATAGGCACGTGCGTACTCGTTTTTGAATGCGCACGCGCATACGCATTTTTGAACAGGCACACGCGTACTCGTTTTTGAATGCGCACGCGTATACTCGTTTTGAATGCGCACGCGCATACTTGTTTTTGAATGCACACGCGCATACTCGTTTCGGAATACGCACGCGCATACTCGTTTTGGATGCGCACGCGCATACTCGTTTTTGAACGCGCACATGCATACTTGTTTTTGATTGCCCACGCGCATACTCGTTTTTGAATGCACACGCGCATACTCGTTTTTGAATAGGCACGCGCGTACTCGTATTTGAATGCACACGCGCGTACTCGTTTTGAAATAGGCACGTGCACACTCGTTTTTGAATGCGCACACGCATACTCGTATTCGAATGCACACGCGCATACTCGTTTTGAAATAGGCACGTGCATACTCGTTTTTGAATGCGCACGCGCATACTCGTTTTGGAATGCGCACGCGCATACTCGTTTTTGAATGCGCACGCGCGTACTCGTTTTTGAATGCGCACGCGCATACTCGTTTTTGAAAGCACATGCACATACTCGTTTTGGAATAAGCACGCGCATACTCGTTTTTGAACGCGCACACGCATACTCGTTTTTGAATGCACACGCGCATACTCGTTTTGGAATGCACACGCGCATACTCGTTTTTGAATGGCCACGCGCGTACTCGTTTTTGAATGCGCACGCGCATACTCGTTTTTGAATGCACACGCGCATACTCGTATTTGAATGCGCACGCGTATACTCGTTTTGAATGCGCACGCGCATACTAGGTTTTGAATGCACACGCCCATACTCGTTTTTGAATGCACACGCGCATACTCGTTTCGGAATATGCACGCGCATACTCGTTTTGGAATGCGCACGCACATGCTCGTTTTGGAATGCGAAGCGCATGCTCGTTTTTGAATGCGCACGCGCGTACTCGTTTTTGAATTCGCACGCGCATACTCTTTTTGGAATAGGCACGTGCGTACTCGGTTTTGAATGCGCACGCACATACTCGTTTTTGAACGCGCACACACATACTCGTTTTTGAATGCACACGCGCATACTCGTTTTGGAATGCGCACGCCTATACTCGTTTTTGAGTAGGCACGCGCGTACTCGTTCTTGATTGCGCACGCGCATACTCGTTTTTTAATGCACACGCGCATACTCGTTTTTGAATGGGCACGCGCGTACTCGTTTTTGAATGCGCACGCGCATACTCGTTTTTGATTACACACGCGCATGCTCGTTTTGGAATAGGCACGCGCATACTCGTTTTTGAATGCGCACACGCATACTCGTCATTGAATGCACACGCGCATACTCGTTTTGGAATGCGCACGCGCATATTCGTTTTTGAACAGGCACACGCGTACGCGTTTTTGAATGCGCACGCGTATACTCGTTTTGAATGCGCACGCGCATACTCGTTTTTGAATGCACACGCGCATACTCGTTTCGGAATACGCACGCGCATACTTGTTTTGGAATGCGCACGCGCATACTCGTTTTTGAATGCGCACGCGCATACTCGTTTTTGAAAGCACATGCGCATACTCGTTTTGGAATAAGCACGCGCATACTCGTTTTTGAACGCGCACACGCATACTCATTTTTGAATGCACACGCGCATACTCGTTTTAGAATGCGCACGCGTATACTCGTTTTTGAATAGGCACGCGCGCACTCGTTTTCGATTGCGCACGCGCATACTCGTTTTTAATGCACACGCGCATACTTGTTTTTGAATGGGCACGCGCGTACTCGTTTTTGAATGCGCATGCGCATACTCGTTTTTGAATGCGCACGCGCGTACTCGTTTTTGAATGCGCACTTTTTGAAAGCACATGCGCATACTCGTTTTGGAATAAGCACGCGCATACTCGTTTTTGAACGCGCACACGCATACTCATTTTTGAATGCACACGCGCATACTCGTTTTAGAATGCGCACGCGTATACTCGTTTTTGAATAGGCACGCGCATACTTGTTTTTGAATGCACACGCGCATACTCGTTTCGGAATACGTACGCGCATACTCGTTTTGAATGCGCACGCGCATACTCGTTTTTGAACGCGCACATGCATACTTGTTTTTGATTGCCCACGCGCATACTCGTTTTTGAATGCACACGCGCATACTTGTTTTTGAATAGGCACGCGCGTACTCCTATTTGAATGCACACGCGCGTACTCGTTTTGAAATAGGCACGTGCACACTCGTTTTTGAATGCGCACACGCATACTCGTATTCGAATGCACACGCGCATACTCGTTTTGAAATAGGCACGTGCATACTCGTTTTTGAATGCGCACGCGCATACTCGTTTTGGAATGCGCACGCGCGTACTCGTTTTTGAATGCGCACGCGCATACTCGTTTTTGAAAGCACATGCACATACTTGTTTTGGAATAAGCACGCGCATACTCGTTTTTGAACGCGCACACGCATACTCGTTTTTGAATGCACACGCGCATACTCGTTTTGGAATGCACACGCGCATACTCGTTTTTGAATGGCCACGCGCGTACTCGTTTTTGAATGCGCACGCGCATACTCGTTTTTGAATGCACACGCGCATACTCGTTTTGGAATAGGCACGCGCAAACTCGTTTTTGAATGCGCACACGCATACTCGTATTTGAATGCACACGCGCGTACTCGTTTTGGATTTGGCACGTGCATACTCGTTTTTGAATGCGCACACGCATACTCGTATTTGAATGCACACGCGCATACTCGTTTTGAAATAGGCACGTGCATACTCGTATTTGAATGCGCACGCGCATACGCGTTTTTGAACAGGCACACGCGTACTCCTTTTTGAATGCGCACGCGTATACTCGTTTTGAATGCGCACGCGCATGCTAGGTTTTGAATGCACACACCCATACTCGTTTTTGAATGCACACGCGCATACTCGTTTCGGAATATGCACGCGCATACTCGTTTTGGAATGCGCACGCGCATGCTCGTTTTGGAATGCGAAGCGCATGCTCGTTTTTGAATGCGCATGCGCGTACTCGTTTTTGAATTCGCACGCGCGTACTCCTTTTGGAATAGGCACGTGCGTACTCGGTTTTGAATGCGCACGCACATACTCGTTTTTCAACGCGCAAACGCATACTCGTTTTTTAATGCACACGCGCATACTCGTTTTGGAATGCGCACGCCTATACTCGTTTTTGAGTAGGCACGTGCGTACTCGTTTTTGATTGCGCACGCGCATACTCGTTTTTTAATGCACACGCGCATACTCGTTTTTGAATGGGCACGCGCGTACTCGTTTTTGAATGCGCATGCGCATACTCGTTTTTGATTACACACGCGCATACTCGTTTTGGAATAGGCACGCGCATACTCGTTTTTTAATGCGCACACGCATACTCGTATTTGAATGCACACGCGCATACTCGTTTCGGAATACGCACGCGCATACTCGTTTTGGAATGCGCACGCGCATATTCGTTTTTGAACAGGCACACGCCTACTCGTTTTTGAATGCGCACGCGCATACTCGTTTTTGAATGCACACGCGCATACTCATTTCGGAATATGCACGCGCATACTTGTTTTGGAATGCGCACGCGCATACTCGTTTTTGAATGCGCACGCGCGTACTCGTTTTTGAATGCGCACGCGCATACTCGTTTTTGAAAGCACATGCGCATACTCGTTTTGGAATAAGCAGGCGCATACTCGTTTTTGAACGCGCACACGCATACTCATTTTTGAATGCACACGCGCATACTCGTTTCGAAATAGGCACGTGCATACTCGTTTGGGAAGGCGCACGCGCATACTCGTTTTTGAATAGGCATGCGCGTACTCGTTTTTGAATGCGCACGCGCATACTTGTTTTTGAATGCACACGCGCATACCCGTTTTGGAATAGGCACGCGCATACTCGTTTTTGAATGCGCACACGCATACTCGTATTTGATTGCGCACGTGCATACTCGTTTTGCAATAGGCATGTGCGTACTCGTTTTTGAATGCGCACGCGCATACGCATTTTTGAACAGGCACACGCGTACTCGTTTTTGAATGCGCACGCGTATACTCGTTTTGAATGCGCACGCGCATACTTGTTTTTGAATGCACACGCGCATACTCGTTTCGGAATACGCACGCGCATACTCATTTTGGATGCGCACGCGCATACTCGTTTTTGAACGCGCACATGCATACTTGTTTTTGATTGCCCACGCGCATACTCGTTTTTGAATGCACACGCGCATACTCGTTTTTGAATAGGCACGCGCGTACTCGTATTTGAATGCACACGCGCGTACTCGTTTCGAAATAGGCACGTGGACACTCGTTTTTGAATGCGCACACGCATACTCGTATTCGAATGCACACGCGCATACTCGTTTTGAAATAGGCACGTGCATACTCGTTTTTGAATGCGCACGCGCATACTCGTTTTGGAATGCGCACGCGCATACTCGTTTTTGAATGCGCACGCGCGTACTCGTTTTTGAATGCGCACGCGCATACTCGTTTTTGAAAGCACATGCACATACTCGTTTTGGAATAAGCACGCGCATACTCGTTTTTGAACGCGCACACGCATACTCGTTTTTGAATGCACACGCGCATACTCGTTTTTGAATGGCCACGCGCGTACTCGTTTTTGAATGCGCACGCGCATACTCGTTTTTGAATGCACACGCGCATACTCGTATTTGAATGCACACGCGCGTACTCGTTTTGGATTTGGCACGTGCATACTCGTTTTTGAATGCGCACACGCATACTCGTATTTGAATGCACACGCGCATACTCGTTTTGAAATAGGCACGTGCATACTCGTTTTTGAATGCGCACGCGCATACGCGTTTTTGAACAGGCACACGCGTACTCGTTTTTGAATGCGCACGCGTATACTCGTTTTGAATGCGCACGCGCATACTAGGTTTTGAATGCACACGCCCATACTCGTTTTTGAATGCACACGCGCATACTCGTTTCGGAATATGCACGCGCATACTCGTTTTGGAATGCGCACGCGCATGCTCGTTTTGGAATGCGAAGCGCATGCTCGTTTTTGAATGCGCACGCGCGTACTCGTTTTTGAATTCGCACGCGCATACTCTTTTTGGAATAGGCACGTGCGTACTCGGTTTTGAATGCGCACGCACATACTCGTTTTTGAACGCGCACACACATACTCGTTTTTGAATGCACACGCGCATACTCGTTTTGGAATGCGCACGCCTATACTCGTTTTTGAGTAGGCACGCGCGTACTCGTTCTTGATTGCGCACGCGCATACTCGTTTTTTAATGCACACGCGCATACTCGTTTTTGAATGGGCACGCGCGTACTCGTTTTTGAATGCGCACGCGCATACTCGTTTTTGATTACACACGCGCATGCTCGTTTTGGAATAGGCACGCGCATACTCGTTTTTGAATGTGCACACGCATACTCGTCATTGAATGCACACGCGCATACTCGTTTTGGAATGCGCACGCGCATATTCGTTTTTGAACAGGCACACGCGTACGCGTTTTTGAATGCGCACGCGTATACTCGTTTTGAATGCGCACGCGCATACTCGTTTTTGAATGCATACGCGCATACTCGTTTCGGAATACGCACGCGCATACTTGTTTTGGAATGCGCACGCGCATACTCGTTTTTGAATGCGCACGCGCATACTCGTTTTTGAAAGCACATGCGCATACTCGTTTTGGAATAAGCACGCGCATACTCGTTTTTGAACGCGCACAAGCATACTCATTTTTGAATGCACACGCGCATACTCGTTTTAGAATGAGCACGCGTATACTCGTTTTTGAATAGGCACGCGCGTACTCGTTTTCGATTGCGCACGCGCATACTCGTTTTTTAATGCACACGCGCATACTCGTTTTTGAATGGGCACGCGCGTACTCGTTTTTGAATGCGCATGCGCATACTCGTTTTTGAATGCGCACGCGCGTACTCGTTTTTGAATGCGCACTTTTTGAAAGCACATGCGCATACTCGTTTTGGAATAAGCACGCGCATACTCGTTTTTGAACGCGCACACGCATACTCATTTTTGAATGCACACGCGCATACTCGTTTTAGAATGCGCACGCGTATACTCGTTTTTGAATAGGCACGCGCGTACTCGTTTTCGATTGCGCACGCGCATACTCGTTTTTTAATGCACACGCGCATACTCGTTTTTGAATGGGCACGCGCGTACTCGTTTTTGAATGCGCATGCGCATACTCGTTTTTCAAAGCACATGCGCATACTCGTTTTGGAATAAGCACGCGCATACTCGTTTTTGAAAGCACATGCGCATACTCGTTTTGGAATAAGCACGCGCATACTCGTTTTTGAACGCGCACACACATAGTCGTTTTTGAATGCACACGCGCATACTCGTTTTGGAATGCGCACGCGTATACTTGTTTTTGAATAGGCACGCGCGTACTCGTTTTTGATTGCTCACGCGCATACACGTTTTTTAATGCACACGCGCATACTCGTTTTTGAATGGGCACGCGCGTACTTGTTTTTAAATGCGCACGCGCATAATTGTTTTTGAATGCACACGCGTATACTCGTTTTTGAATGCACACGCGCATACTCGTTTTCGAATAGGCACGCACATACTGGTTTTTGAATGCACACGCGCATACTCGTTTTTGAATGCGCACGCGCGTACTCGTTTTTGAATGCACACAGGCATACTCGTTTCGGAATACGCACGCGCATACTTGTTTTGGAATGCGCACGCGCATACTCGTTTTTGAATGCGCACGCGCGTACTCGTTTTTGAATGAGCACGCGCATACTCGTTTTTGAAAGCACATGCGCATACTCGTTTTGGAATAAGCACGCGCATACTCGTTTTTGAACGCGCACACCCATACTCGTTTTTGAATGCACACGCGCATACTCGTTTTTGAATGCACACGCGCATACTCGTTTTTGAATAGGCATGCGCGTACTCGTTTTTGATTGCGCACGCGCATACTCGTTTTTTAATGCACACGCGCATACTCGTTTTTGAATGGGCACGCGCGTACTCGTTTTTGAATGTGCACGCGCATACTCGTTTTTAATGCGCACGCGCGTACTCGTTTTTGAATGCGCACACGCATACTCGTTTTTGAATGCGCACGCGTATACTCGTTTTGAATGCGCACGCGCGTACTCGTTTTTGAATGCACACGCGCATACTCGTTTCGGAATACGCACGCGCATACTTGTTTTGGAATGCGCACGCGCATACTCGTTTTTGAATGCGCACGCGCGTACTCGTTTTTGAATGCGCACGCGCATACTCGTTTTTGAAAGCACATGCGCATACTCGTTTTGGAATAAGCACGCGCATACTCGTTTTTGAACGCGCACACGCATACTCATTTTTGAATGCACACGCGCATACTCGTTTTAGAATGCGCACGCGTATACTCGTTTTTGAATAGGCACGCGCGTACTCGTTTTCGATTGCGCACGCTCATACTCGCTTTTTAATGCACACGCGCATACTCGTTTTTGAATGCGCATGCGCATACTCGTTTTTGAATGCGTTCGCGTACTCGTTTTTGAATGCACACGCGCATACTCGTTTTTGAAAGCACATGCCCATACTCGTTTTGGAATAAGCACGCGCATACTCGTTTTTGAACGCGCACACACATAGTCGTTTTTGAATGCACACGCGCATACTCGTTTCGGAATACGCACGCGCATACTTGTTTTGGAATGCGCACGCGCATACTCGTTTTGGAATGCGCACGCGCGTACTCGTTTTTGAATACGCACGCGCATACTCGTTTTTGAAAGCACATGCGCATACTCGTTTTGGAATAAGCACGCGCATACTCGTTTTTGAACGCGCACACCCGTACTCATTTTTGAATGCACACGCGCATACTCGTTTTGGAATGCGCAAGCGTATACTCGTTTTTGAATAGGCACGCGCGTACTCGTTTTTGATTGCGAACGCGCATACTCGTTTTTTAATGCACACGCGCATACTCGTTTTTGAATGGGCACGCGCGTACTCGTTTTTGAATGCGCACTCGCATACTCGTTTTTGAATGCGCACGTGCGTACTCGTTTTTGAATGCGCACGCGCGTACTCGTTTTTGAATGCGCACGCGCATACTCGTTTTTGAATGCGCACGCGTATACTCGTTTTGAATGCGCACGCGCATACTCGTTTTTGAATGCACACGCGCATACTCGTTTCGGAATACGCACGCGCATACTTGTTTTGGAATGCGCACGCGCATACTCGTTTTTGAATGCGCACGCGCGTACTCGTTTTTGAATGCGCACGCGCATACTCGTTTTTGAAAGCACATGCGCATACTCCTTTTGGAATAAGCACGCGCATACTCGTTTGTGAACGCGCACACGCATACTCGTTTTTGAATGCACACGCGCATAATCGTTTTGGAATGCGCACGCGTATACTCGTTTTTGATTAGGCACGCGCGTACTCCTTTTTGATTGCGCACGTGCATACTCGTTTTTTAATGCACACGCGCATACTCGTTTTTTAATGGGCACGCGCGTACTCGTTTTTGAATGCGCACGCGCATACTCGTTTTTGAATGCAGACGCGAATACTCGTTTTGGAATAGGCACGCGCATACTCGTTTTTGAATGCGCACACGCATACTCGTCATTGAATGCACACGCGCATACTCGTTTTGGAATTCGCACGCGCATATTCGTTTTTGAACAGGCACACGCGTACTCGTTTTTGAATGCGCACGCGTATACTCGTTTTGAATGCGCACGCGCATACTCGTTTTTGAATGCACACGCGCATACTCGTTTCGGAATACGCACGCGCATACTTGTTTTGGAATGCGCACGCGCATACTCGTTTTTGAATGCGCACGCGCGTACTCGTTTTTGAATGCGCACGCGCATACTCGTTTTTGAAAGCACATGCGCATACTCGTTTTGGAATAAGCACGCGCATACTCGTTTTTGAACGCGCACACGCATACTCATTTTTGAATGCACACGCGCATACTCGTTTTAGAATGCGCACGCGTATACTCGTTTTTGAATAGGCACGCGCGTACTCGTTTTCGATTGCGCACGCGCATACTCGTTTTTTAATGCACACGCGCATACTCGTTTTTGAATGGGCACGCGCGTACTCGTTTTTGAATGCGCATGCGCATACTCGTTTTTGAATGCGCACGCGCATACTCGTTTTTGAAAGCACATGCGCATACTCGTTTTGGAATAAGCACGCGCATACTCGTTTTTGAACGCGCACACGCATACTCATTTTTGAATGCACACGCGCATACTCGTTTTAGAATGCGCACGCGTATACTCGTTTTTGAATAGGCACGCGCGTACTCGTTTTCGATTGCGCACGCGCATACTCGTTTTTAATGCACACGCGCATACTCGTTTTTGAATGGGCACGCGCGTACTCGTTTTCGAATGCGCATGCGCATACTCGTTTTTGAAAGCACATGCGCATACTCGTTTTGGAATAAGCACGCGCATACTCGTTTTTGAACGCGCACACACATAGTCGTTTTTGAATGCACACGCGCATACTCGTTTTGGAATGCGCACGCGTATACTTGTTTTTGAATAGGCACGCGCGTACTCGTTTTTGATTGCTCACGTTTTTTAATGCACACGTGCATACTCGTTTTTGAATGGGCACGCGCGTACTTGTTTTTAAATGCGCACGCGCATAATTGTTTTTGAATGCACACGCGTATACTCGTTTTTGAATGCACACGCGCATACTCGTTTTCGAATAGGCACGCGCATACTGGTTTTTGAATGCACACGCGCATACTCGTTTTTGAATGCGCACGCGCATACTCGTTTTTGAATGCACACAGGCATACTCGTTTCGGAATACGCACGCGCATACTTGTTTTGGAATGCGCACGCGCATACTCGTTTTTGAATGCGCACGCGCGTACTCGTTTTTGAATGCGCACGCGCATACTCGTTTTTGAAAGCACATGCGCATACTCGTTTTGGAATAAGCACGCGCATACTCGTTTTGGAATGCGCACACCCATACTCGTTTTTGAATGCACACGGGCATACTCGTTTTGGAACGCGCACACCCATACTCGTTTTTGAATGCACACGCGCATACTCGTTTTTGAATGCACACGCGCATACTCGTTCTTGAATAGGCACGCGCATACTCGTTTTTGAATGCGCACGCGCGTACTCGTTTTTGAATGCGCACGCGCATACTCGTTTTTGAAAGCACATGCGCATACTCGTTTTTGAATGCACACGCGCATACTCGTTTTTGAATGCACACGCGCATACTCGTTTTTGAATAGGCACGCGCGTACTCGTTTTTGATTGCGCACGCGCATACTCGTTTTTTAATGCACACGCGCATACTCGTTTTTGAAAGCACATGCGCATACTCGTTTTGGAATAAGCACGCGCATACTCGTTTTTGAAAGCACATGCGCATACTCGTTTTGGAATAAGCACGCGCATACTCGTTTTTGAACGCGCACACACATAGTCGTTTTTGAATGCACACGCGCATACTCGTTTTGGAATGCGCACGCGTATACTTGTTTTTGAATAGGCACGCGCGTACTCGTTTTTGATTGCTCACGCGCATACACGTTTTTTAATGCACACGTGCATACTCGTTTTTGAATGGGCACGCGCGTACTTGTTTTTAAATGCGCACGCGCATAATTGTTTTTGAATGCACACGCGTATACTCGTTTTTGAATGCACACGCGCATACTCGTTTTCGAATAGGCACGCGCATACTGGTTTTTGAATGCACACGCGCATACTCGTTTTTGAATGCGCACGCGCATACTCGTTTTTGAATGCACACAGGCATACTCGTTTCGGAATACGCACGCGCATACTTGTTTTGGAATGCGCACGCGCATACTCGTTTTTGAATGCGCACGCGCGTACTCGTTTTTGAATGCGCACACCCATACTCGTTTTTGAAAGCACATGCGCATACTCGTTTTGGAATAAGCACGCGCATACTCGTTTTGGAATGCGCACACCCATACTCGTTTTTGAATGCACACGCGCATACTCGTTTTGGAACGCGCACACCCATACTCCTTTTTGAATGCACACGCGCATACTCGTTTTTGAATGCACACGCGCATACTCGTTCTTGAATAGGCACGCGCATACTCGTTTTTGAATGCGCACGCGCGTACTCGTTTTTGAATGCGCACGCGCATACTCGTTTTTGAAAGCACATGCGCATACTCGTTTTTGAATGCACACGCGCATACTCGTTTTTGAATGCACACGCGCATACTCGTTTTTGAATAGGCACGCGCGTACTCGTTTTTGATTGCGCACGCGCATACTCGTTTTTTAATGCACACGCGCATACTCGTTTTTGAATGGGCACGCGCGTACTCGTTTTTGAATGTGCACGCGCATACTCGTTTTTAATGCGCACGCGCGTACTCGTTTTTGAATGCGCACACGCATACTCGTTTTTGAATGCGCACGCGTATACTCGATTTGAATGCGCACGCGCGTACTCGTTTTTGAATGCACACGCGCATACTCGTTTCGGAATACGCACGCGCATACTTGTTTTGGAATGCGCACGCGCATACTCGTTTTTGAATGCGCACGCGCGTACTCGTTTTTGAATGCGCACGCGCATTTTCGTTTTCAAAAGCACATGCGCATACTCGTTTTGGAATAAGCACGCGCATACTCGTTTTTGAACGCGCACACGCATACTCATTTTTGAATGCACACGCGCATACTCGTTTTAGAATGCGCACGCGTATACTCGCTTTTGAATAGGCACGCGCGTACTCGTTTTCGATTGCGCACGCGCATACTCGTTTTTTAATGCACACGCGCATACTCGTTTTTGAATGCGCATGCGCATACTCGTTTTTGAATGCGTTCGCGTACTCGTTTTTGAATGCACACGCGCATACTCGTTTTTGAAAGCACATGCGCATACTCCTTTTGGAATAAGCACGCGCATACTCGTTTTTGAACGCGCACACACATAGTCGTTTTTGAATGCACACGCGCATACTCGTTTCGGAATACGCACGCGCATACTTGTTTTGGAATGCGCACGCGCATACTCGTTTCTGAATGCGCACGCGCGTACTCGTTTTTGAATGCGCACGCGCATACTCGTTTTTGAAAGCACATGCGCATACTCGTTTTGGAATAAGCACGCGCATACTCGTTTTTGAACACGCACACCCATACTCATTTTTGAATGCACACGCGCATACTCGTTTTGGAATGCGCACGCGTATACTCGTTTTTGAGTAGGCACGCGCGTACTCGTTTTTGATTGCGAACGCGCATACTCGTTTTTTAATGCACACGCGTATACTCGTTTTGAATGCGCACGCGCATACTCGTTTTTGAATGCACACGCGCATACTCGTTTCGGAATACGCACGCGCATACTTGTTTTGGAATGCGCACGCGCATACTCGTTTTTGAATGCGCACGCGCGTACTCGTTTTTGAATGCGCACGCGCATACTCGTTTTTGAAAGCACATGCGCATACTCGTTTTGGAATAAGCACGCGCATACTCGTTTTTGAACGCGCACACGCATACTCGTTTTTGAATGCACACGCGCATAATCGTTTTGGAATGCGCACGCGTATACTCGTTTTTGAATAGGCACGCGCGTACTCGTTTTTGATTGCGCACGCGCATACTCGTTTTTTAATGCACACGCGCATACTCGTTTTTTAATGGGCACGCGCGTACTCGTTTTTGAATGTGCACGCGCATACTCGTTTTTGAATGCACACGCGCATACTCGTTTTGGAATAGGCACGCGCATACTCGTTTTTGAATGCGCACACGCATAGTCGTATTCGAATGCACACGCGCGTGCTCGTTTTGAATGCGCACGCGTATACTCGTTTTTGAATGCACACGCGCATACTCTTTTTTGAATGCACACGCGCATACTGTTTCGAAATAGGCACGCGCATACTCGTTTGGGAAGGCGCACGCGCATACTCTTTTTTGAATAGGCATGCGCGTACTCGTTTTTGAATGCGCACGCGCATACTTGTTTTTGAATGCACATGCGCATACTCGTTTTGGAATAGGCACGCGCGTACTCGTTTTTGAATGTGCACACGCATACTCGTATTTGATTGCGCACGCGCATACTCGTTTTGCAATAGGCAAGTGCATACTCGTTTTTGAATGCGCACGCGCATACGCGTTTTTGAACAGGCACACGCGTACTCGTTTTTGGATGCGCACGCGTATACTCGTTTTGAATGCGCACGCGCATACTCGTTTTTGAATGCACACGCGCATACTCGTTTCGGAATACACACGCGCATACTCGTTTTGAATGCGCACGCGCATACTCGTTTTTGAACGCGCACATGCATACTCGTTTTTGAATGCACACGCGCACACTCGTTTTGGATTGTGCACGCGTATACTCGTTTTTGAATAGGCACGCGCGTACTCGTTTTTGATTGCGCACGCGCATACTCGTTTTTGAATGCACACGCGCAGACTCGTTTTTGAATGGGCACGCGCGTACTCGTTTTTGAATGCACACGCGCATACTCGTTTTGGAATAGGCACGCGCATACTCGTTTTTGAATGCGCACACGCATACTCGTATTTGAATGCACACGCGCATACTCGTTTTGAAATAGGCACGAGCATACTCGTTTTTGAATGCGCACGCGCATACGCGTTTTTGAACAGGCACACGCGTACTCGTTTTTGAATGCGCACGCGTATACTCGTTTTGAATGCGCACGCGCATACTCGGTTTTGAATGCACACGCCCATACTCGTTTTTGAATGCACACGCGCATACGCGTTTTTGAACATGCACACGCGTACTAGTTTTTGAATGCGCACGCGTATACTCGTTTTGAATGCACAGGCGCATACTCGTTTTTGAATAGGCACGCGCGTACTCGTTTTTGAATGCGCACGCATATACTCGTTTCGGCATGCGCACGCACATACTCGTTTTCGAATAGGCACGCGCATACTCGTTTTTGAATGCGCACACGCATACTCATTTTTGAATGCACACGCGCATACTCGTTTCGGAATAAGCACGCGACTACTCGTTTTTGAATAGGCACAGGCGTACTCGTTTTTGAACGCGAACGCGCATACGCGTTTTTGAACATGCACACGTGTACTCGTTTTTGACTGCGCACGCGTATACTCGTTTTGAATGCACACGCGCATACTCGTTTTTGAATGGGCACGCGCGTACTCGTATTTGAATGCGCACGCGTATACTCGTTTCGGAATGCGCACGCGCATACTCGTTTTCGAATAGGCACACGCATACTCGTTTTTGAATGCACAGGCGCATACCCGTTTCGGAATACGCACGCGCATGCTCGTTTTGGAACACGCACGCGCATACTCGTTTTGGAATAGGCACGTGCGTACTCGTTTTTGAATGCGAACGCACATACGCGTTTTTGAACATGCACACGCGTACTACTTTTTGATTGCACACGCGCGTACTCGTTTTGGAATAGGCACCTGCGTACTCGTTTTTGAATGCGCACGCGCATACACGTTTTTGAACATGCACACGCGTATACTCGTTTTGAATGCACACGCGCATACTCGTTTTTGAATAGGCACGCGCGTATTCGTTTTTGAATGCGCACGCGTATACTCGTTTTTGAATGCACACGCGCATACTCGTTTTGGAATGCGCACGCGTATACTCGTTTTTGAATAGGCACGCGCGTACTCGTTTTTGATTGCGCACGCGCATACTCGTTTTTGAATGGGCACGCGCGAACTCGTTTTTGAATGCGCACGCGCGAACTCGTTTTTGAATGCGCACGCGCATACTCGTTTTTGAATGCGCACGAGCGTACTCGTTTTTGAATGCGCACGCGTATGCTCGTTTTGAATGCGCACGCGCATACTCGTTTTTGAATGCACACGCGCATACTCGTTTCGGAATACGCACGCGCATGCTTGTTTTGGAATGCGCACGCGCATACTCGTTTTTGAATGCGCACGCGCGTACTCGTTTTTGAATGCGCACGCGCATACTCGTTTTTGAAAGCACATGCGCATACTCGTTTTGGAATAAGCACGCGCATACTCGTTTTTGAACGCGCACACCCATACTCGTTTTTGAATGCACACGCGCATACTCGTTTTGGAATGCACACGCGTATACTCGTTTTTGAATAGGCACGCGCGTACTCGTTTTTGATTGCTCACGCGCATACTCGTTTTTTAATGCACACGCGCATACTCGTTTTTGAATGGGCACGCACGTACTCGTTTTTGAATGCGCACGCACATACTCGTTTTTGAATGCGCACGCGCGTACTCGTTTTTGAATGCTTACGCGCATACTCGTTTTTGAAAGCGCACGCGTATACTCGTTATGAATGCGCACGCGCATACTCGTTTTTGAATGCACACGCGCATACTCGTTTCGGAATACGCACGTGCATACTTGTTTTGGAATGCGCACGCGCATACTCGTTTTTGAATGCGCACGCGCGTACTCGTTTTTGAATGCGCACGCGCATACTCGTTTTTGAAAGCACATGCGCATACTCGTTTTGGAATAAGCACGCGCATACTCGTTTTTGAAAGCACATGCCCATACTCGTTTTTGAATGTACACGCGCATATTCGTTTTTGAATGGGCACGCGCGTACTCGTTTTTGAATGCGCACGCGCATACTCGTTTTTGAATGCGCACGCGCGTACCCGTTTTTGAATGCGCACGCGCATACTCGTTATGAATGCGCACGCGCATACTCGTTTTTGAATGCACACGCGCATACTCGTTTCGGAATACGCAAGCGCATACTCGTTTTTGAATGCGCACGCGCATACTCGTTTTTGAATGCGCACGCGGGTACTCGTTTTTGAATGCGCACGCGCATACTCGTTTTTGAAAGCACATGCGCATACTCGTTTTGGAATAAGCACGCGCATACTCGTTTTTGAACGCGCACACCCATACTCGTTTTTGAATGCACACGCGCATACTCGTTTTGGAATGCGCACGCATATACTCGTTTTTGAATAGGCACGCGCGTACTCGTTTTTGAATGCGCACGCGCATACTTGTTTTTGAATGCACACGCGCATACTCGTTTTAGAATAGGCACGCGCATACTCGTTTTTGAATGCGCACACGCATACTCGTATTTGATTGCGCACGCGCATACTCGTTTTGCAATAGGCAAGTGCATACTCGTATTTGAATGCGCACGTGCATACGCGTTTTTGAACAGGCACACGCGTACTCGTTTTTGGATGCGCACGCGTATACTCGTTTTGAATGCGCACGCGCATACTCGTTTTTGAATGCACACGCGCATACTCGTTTCGGAGTACGCACGCGCATACTCGTTTTGAATGCGCCCGCGCATACTCGTTTTTGAATGCGCACACGCATACTCGTTTTTGAATGCACACGCGCATACTCGTTTTTGAATGCACACGCGCATACTCGTTCTTGAATAGGCACGCGCATACTCGTTTTTGAATGCGCACGCGCGTACTCGTTTTTGAATGCGCACGCGCATACTCGTTTTTGAAAGCACATGCGCATACTCGTTTTTGAATGCACACGCGCATACTCGTTTTTGAATGCACACGCGCATACTCGTTTTTGAATAGGCACGCGCGTACTCGTTTTTGATTGCGCACGCGCATACTCGTTTTTTAATGCACACGCGCATACTCGTTTTTGAAAGCACATGCGCATACTCGTTTTGGAATAAGCACGCGCATACTCGGTTTTGAAAGCACATGCGCATACTCGTTTTGGAATAAGCACGCGCATACTCGTTTTTGAACGCGCACACACATAGTCGTTTTTGAATGCACACGCCCATACTCGTTTTGGAATGCGCACGCGTATACTTGTTTTTGAATAGGCACGCGCGTACTCGTTTTTGATTGCTCACGCGCATACACGTTTTTTAATGCACACGTGCATACTCGTTTTTGAATGGGCACGCGCGTACTTGTTTTTAAATGCGCACGCGCATAATTGTTTTTGAATGCACACGCGTATACTCGTTTTTGAATGCACACGCGCATACTCGTTTTCGAATAGGCACGCGCATACTGGTTTTTGAATGCGCACGCGCGTACTCGTTTTTGAATGCGCACACCCATACTCGTTTTTGAAAGCACATGCGCATACTCGTTTTGGAATAAGCACGCGCATACTCGTTTTGGAATGCGCACACCCATACTCGTTTTTGAATGCACACGCGCATACTCGTTTTGGAACGCGCACACCCATACTCCTTTTTGAATGCACACGCGCATACTCGTTTTTGAATGCACACGCGCATACTCGTTCTTGAATAGGCACGCGCATACTCGTTTTTGAATGCGCACGCGCGTACTCGTTTTTGAATGCGCACGCGCATACTCGTTTTTGAAAGCACATGCGCATACTCGTTTTTGAATGCACACGCGCATACTCGTTTTTGAATGCACACGCGCATACTCGTTTTTGAATAGGCACGCGCGTACTCGTTTTTGATTGCGCACGCGCATACTCGTTTTTTAATGCACACGCGCATACTCGTTTTTGAATGGGCACGCGCGTACTCGTTTTTAAATGTGCACGCGCATACTCGTTTTTAATGCGCACGCGCGTACTCGTTTTTGAATGCGCACACGCATACTCGTTTTTGAATGCGCACGCGTATACTCGATTTGAATGCGCACGCGCGTACTCGTTTTTGAATGCACACGCGCATACTCGTTTCGGAATACGCACGCGCATACTTGTTTTGGAATGCGCACGCGCATACTCGTTTTTGAATGCGCACGCGCGTACTCGTTTTTGAATGCGCACGCGCATACTCGTTTTCAAAAGCACATGCGCATACTCGTTTTGGAATAAGCACGCGCATACTCGTTTTTGAACGCGCACACGCATACTCATTTTTGAATGCACACGCGCATACTCGTTTTAGAATGCGCACGCGTATACTCGTTTTTGAATAGGCACGCGCGTACTCGTTTTCGATTGCGCACGCGCATACTCGTTTTTTAATGCACACGCGCATACTCGTTTTTGAATGCGCATGCGCATACTCGTTTTTGAATGTGTTCGCGTACTCGTTTTTGAATGCACACGCGCATACTCGTTTTTGAAAGCACATGCGCATACTCCTTTTGGAATAAGCACGCGCATACTCGTTTTTGAACGCGCACACACATAATCGTTTTTGAATGCACACGCGCATACTCGTTTCGGAATACGCACGCGCATACTTGTTTTGGAATGCGCACGCGCATACTCGTTTCGGAATGCGCACGCGCGTACTCGTTTTTGAATGCGCACGCGCATACTCGTTTTTGAAAGCACATGCGCATACTCGTTTTGGAATAAGCACGCGCATACTCGTTTTTGAACGCGCACACCCATACTCATTTTTGAATGCACACGCGCATACTTGTTTTGTAATGCGCACGCGTATACTCGTTTTTGAATAGGCACGCGCGTACTCGTTTTTGATTGCGCACGCGCATACTCGTTTTTTAATGCACACGCGCATACTCGTTTTTTAATGGGCACGCGCGTACTCGTTTTTGAATGCGCACGCGCATACTCGTTTTTGAATGCACACGCGCATACTCGTTTTGGAATAGGCACGCGCATACTCGTTTTTGAATGCGCACACGCATAGTCGTATTCGAATGCACACGCGCGTGCTCGTTTTGGAATGCGAAGCGCATGCTCGTTTTTGAATGCGCACGCGCGTACTCGTTTTTGAATTCGCACGCGCATACTTCTTTTGGAATAGGCACGTGCGTACTCGTTTTTGAATGCGCACGCACATACTCGTTTTTGAATAGGCACGCGCGTACTCGTTTTTAACTGCACACACGCGTACTTGTTTTGGAATAGGCAAGCGCATACTCGGTTTTGACTGCGCACGTGTATAATCGTTTCGGAATGCGCACGCGCATGCTCTTTTTTGAATAGGCACGCGCGTACTCGTTTTTTAATGTGCACGCGTACACTCGTTTTGAATGCGCACGCGCATACTCGTTTTTGAATGCGCACGCGGGTACTCGTTTTTGAATGCGCACGCGCATACTCGTTTTTGAAAGCACATGCGCATACTCGTTTTGGAATAAGCACGCGCATACTCGTTTTTGAACGCGCACACCCATACTCGTTTTTGAATGCACACGCGCATACTCGTTTTGGAATGCGCACGCATATACTCGTTTTTGAATAGGCACGCGCGTACTCGTTTTTGAATGCGCACGCGCATACTTGTTTTTGAATGCACACGCGCATACTCGTTTTAGAATAGGCACGCGCATACTCGTTTTTGAATGCGCACACGCATACTCGTATTTGATTGCGCACGCGCATACTCGTTTTGCAATAGGCAAGTGCATACTCGTTTTTGAATGCGCACGTGCATACGCGTTTTTGAACAGGCACACGCGTACTCGTTTTTGGATGCGCACGCGTATACTCGTTTTGAATGCGCACGCGCATACTCGTTTTTGAATGCACACGCGCATACTCGTTTCGGAATACGCACGCGCATACTCGTTTTGAATGCGCCCGCGCATACTCGTTTTTGAATGCGCACACGCATACTCGTTTTTGAATGCACACGCGCATACTCGTTTTTGAATGCACACGCGCATACTCGTTCTTGAATAGGCACGCGCATACTCGTTTTTGAATGCGCACGCGCGTACTCGTTTTTGAATGCGCACGCGCATACTCGTTTTTGAAAGCACATGCGCATACTCGTTTTTGAATGCACACGCGCATACTCGTTTTTGAATGCACACGCGCATACTCGTTTTTGAATAGGCACGCGCGTACTCGTTTTTGATAGCGCACGCGCATACTCGTTTTTTAATGCACACGCGCATACTCGTTTTTGAAAGCACATGCGCATACTCGTTTTGGAATAAGCACGCGCATACTCGTTTTTGAAAGTACATGCGCATACTCGTTTTGGAATAAGCACGCGCATACTCGTTTTTGAAAGCACATGCGCATACTCGTTTTGGAATAAGCACGCGCATACTCGTTTTTGAACGCGCACACACATAGTCGTTTTTGAATGCACACGCCCATACTCGTTTTGGAATGCGCACGCGTATACTTGTTTTTGAATAGGCACGCGCGTACTCGTTTTTGATTGCTCACGCGCATACACGTTTTTTAATGCACACGTGCATACTCGTTTTTGAATGGGCACGCGCGTACTTGTTTTTAAATGCGCACGCGCATAATTGTTTTTGAATGCACACGCGTATACTCGTTTTTGAATGCACACGCGCATACTCGTTTTCGAATAGGCACGCGCATACTGGTTTTTGAATGCACACGCGCATACTCGTTTTTGAATGCGCACGCGCATACTCGTTTTTGAATGCACACAGGCATACTCGTTTCGGAATACGCACGCGCATACTTGTTTTGGAATGCGCACGCGCATACTCGTTTTTGAATGCGCACGCGCGTACTCGTTTTTGAATGCGCACACCCATACTCGTTTTTGAAAGCACATGCGCATACTCGTTTTGGAATAAGCACGCGCATACTCGTTTTGGAATGCGCACACCCATACTCGTTTTTGAATGCACACGCGCATACTCGTTTTGGAACGCGCACACCCATACTCCTTTTTGAATGCACACGCGCATACTCGTTTTTGAATGCACACGCGCATACTCGTTCTTGAATAGGCACGCGCATACTCGTTTTTGAATGCGCACGCGCGTACTCGTTTTTGAATGCGCACGCGCATACTCGTTTTTGAAAGCACATGCGCATACTCGTTTTTGAATGCACACGCGCATACTCGTTTTTGAATGCACACGCGCATACTCGTTTTTGAATAGGCACGCGCGTACTCGTTTTTGATTGCGCACGCGCATACTCGTTTTTTAATGCACACGCGCATACTCGTTTTTGAATGGGCACGCGCGTACTCGTTTTTAAATGTGCACGCGCATACTCGTTTTTAATGCGCACGCGCGTACTCGTTTTTGAATGCGCACACGCATACTCGTTTTTGAATGCGCACGCGTATACTCGATTTGAATGCGCACGCGCGTACTCGTTTTTGAATGCACACGCGCATACTCGTTTCGGAATACGCACGCGCATACTTGTTTTGGAATGCGCACGCGCATACTCGTTTTTGAATGCGCACGCGCGTACTCGTTTTTGAATGCGCACGCGCATACTCGTTTTCAAAAGCACATGCGCATACTCGTTTTGGAATAAGCACGCGCATACTCGTTTTTGAACGCGCACACGCATACTCATTTTTGAATGCACACGCGCATACTCGTTTTAGAATGCGCACGCGTATACTCGTTTTTGAATAGGCACGCGCGTACTCGTTTTCGATTGCGCACGCGCATACTCGTTTTTTAATGCACACGCGCATACTCGTTTTTGAATGCGCATGCGCATACTCGTTTTTGAATGTGTTCGCGTACTCGTTTTTGAATGCACACGCGCATACTCGTTTTTGAAAGCACATGCGCATACTCCTTTTGGAATAAGCACGCGCATACTCGTTTTTGAACGCGCACACACATAGTCGTTTTTGAATGCACACGCGCATACTCGTTTCGGAATACGCACGCGCATACTTGTTTTGGAATGCGCACGCGCATACTCGTTTCGGAATGCGCACGCGCGTACTCGTTTTTGAATGCGCACGCGCATACTCGTTTTTGAAAGCACATGCGCATACTCGTTTTGGAATAAGCTCGCGCATACTCGTTTTTGAACGCGCACACCCATACTCATTTTTGAATGCACACGCGCATACTCGTTTTGGAATGCGCACGCGTATACTCGTTTTTGAGTAGGCACGCGCGTACTCGTTTTTGATTGCGAACGCGCATACTCGTTTTTTAATGCACACGCGTATACTCGTTTTGAATGCGCACGCGCATACTCGTTTTTGAATGCACACGCGCATACTCGTTTCGGAATACGCACGCGCATACTTGTTTTGGAATGCGCACGCGCATACTCGTTTTTGAATGCGCACGCGCGTACTCGTTTTTGAATGCGCACGCGCATACTCGTTTTTGAAAGCACATGCGCATACTCGTTTTGGAATAAGCACGCGCATACTCGTTTTTGAACGCGCACACGCATACTCGTTTTTGAATGCACACGCGCATAATCGTTTTGGAATGCGCACGCGTATACTCGTTTTTGAATAGGCACGCGCGTACTCGTTTTTGATTGCGCACGCGCATACTCGTTTTTTAATGCACACGCGCATACTCGTTTTTTAATGGGCACGCGCGAACTCGTTTTTGAATGCGCACGCGCGAACTCGTTTTTGAATGCGCACGCGCATACTCGTTTTTGAATGCGCACGAGCGTACTCGTTTTTGAATGCGCACGCGCATACTCGTTTTGGAATGCGCACGCATATACTCGTTTTTGAATAGGCACGCGCGTACGCGTTTTTGAATGCGCACGCGCATACTTGTTTTTGAATGCACACGCGCATACTCGTTTTAGAATAGGCACGCGCATACTCGTTTTTGAATGCGCACACGCATACTCGTATTTGATTGCGCACGCGCATACTCGTTTTGCAATAGGCAAGTGCATACTCGTTTTTGAATGCGCACGTGCATACGCGTTTTTGAACAGGCACACGCGTACTCGTTTTTGGATGCGCACGCGTATACTCGTTTTGAATGCGCACGCGCATACTCGTTTTTGAATGCACACGCGCATACTCGTTTCGGAATACGCACGCGCATACTCGTTTTGAATGCGCCCGCGCATACTCGTTTTTGAATGCGCACACGCATACTCGTTTTTGAATGCACACGCGCATACTCGTTTCGGAATAAGCACGCGACTACTCGTTTTTGAATAGGCACGCGCGTACTCGTTTTTGAACGCGAACGCGCATACGCGGTTTTGATCATGCACACGTGTACTCGTTTTTGAATGCGCACGCGTATACTCATTTTGAATGCACACGCGCATACTCGTTTTTGAATGGGCACGCGCGTACTCGTTTTTGAATGCGCACGCGTATACTCGTTTCGGGATGCGCACGCGCATACTCGTTTTCGAATAGGCACGCGCATACTCGTTTTTGAATGCGCACACGCATACTCGTTTTTGAATGCACACGCGCATACTCGTTTCGGAATACGCACGCGCATACTCGTTTTGGAACGCGCACGCGCATACTCGTTTTGGAATAGGCACGTGCGTACTCGTTTTTGAATGCGAACGCGCATACGCGTTTTTGAAAGCACATGCGCATACTCAATTTGGAATAAGCACGCGCATACTCGTTTTTGAGCGCGAACACCCATACTTGTTTTTGAATGCACACGCGCATACTCGTTTTGGAATGCACACGCGTATACTCGTTTTTGAATAGGCACGCGCGTACTCGTTTTTGATTGCGCACGCGCGTACTCGTTTTTGAATTCGCACGCGCATACTCGTTTTTGAATAGGCACGCGCGTACTCGTTTTTCAACGCGAACGCGCATACGCGTTTTTGAACATGCACACGCGTACTCGTTTTTGAATGCGCACGCGTATACTCGTTTCGGGATGCGCACGCGCATACTCGTTTTCGAATAGGCACGCGCATACTCGTTTTTGAATGCGCACACGCATACTCGTTTTTGAATGCACACGCGCATACTCGTTTCGGAATACGCACGCGCATACTCGTTTTGGAACGCGCACGCGCATACTCGTTTTGGAATAGGCACGTGCGTACTCGTTTTTGAATGCGAACGCGCATACGCGTTTTTGAAAGCACATGCGCATACTCAATTTGGAATAAGCACGCGCATACTCGTTTTTGAGCGCGAACACCCATACTTGTTTTTGAATGCACACGCGCATACTCGTTTTGGAATGCACACGCGTATACTCGTTTTTGAATAGGCACGCGCGTACTCGTTTTTGATTGCGCACGCGCGTACTCGTTTTTGAATTCGCACGCGCATACTCGTTTTTGAATAGGCACGCGCGTACTCGTTTTTCAACGCGAACGCGCATACGCGTTTTTGAACATGCACACGTGTATTCGTTTTCGAATGCCCACGCGTATACTCGTTTTGAATGCACACGCGCATACTCGTTTTTGAATGGGCACGCGCGTACTCGTTTTTGAATGCGCACGCGTATACTCCTTTCGGAATGCGCACGCGCATACTCGTTTTCGAATAGGCACGCGCATACTCGTTTTTGAATGCGCACACGCATACTCGTTTTTGAATGCACACGCGCATACTCGTTTCGGAATACGCACGCGCATACTCGTTTTGGAACGCGCACGCGCATACTCGTTTTGGAATAGGCATGTGCGTACTCGTTTTTGAATGCGAACGCGCATACGCGTTTTTGAACATGCACACGCGTACTCCTTTTTGATTGCACACGCGCGTACTCGTTTTGGAATAGGCACCAGCGTACTCGTTTTTGAATGCGCACGCACATACGCGTTTTTGAACATGCACACGCGTACTCGTTTTTGAATGCGCACGCGTATACTCGTTTTGAATGCACACGCGCATACTCGTTTTTGAATAGGCACGCGCGTACTCGTCTTTGAATGCGCACGCGTATACTCGTTTTTGAATGCACACGCGCATACTTGTTTTCGAATAGGCACGCGCATACTCGTTTTTGAATGCACACGCGCATAATCGTTTCGAAATAGGCACGCGCATACTCGTGTGGGAAAGCGCAGGCGCATACTCGTTTTTAAATAGGCATGCGCGTACTCGTTTTTGAATGCGCACGTGCATAATTGTTTTTGAATGCACACGCGTATACTCGTTTTGGAATAGGCACGCGCATACTCGTTTTTGAATGCGCACACGCATACTCGTATTTGATTGCGCACGCGCATACTCGTTTTGCAATAGGCACGTGCATACTCGTTTTTGAATGCGCACGCGCATACGCGTTTTTGAACAGGCACACGCGTACTCGTTTTTGAATGCGCACGCGTATACTCGTTTTGAATGCGCACGCGCATACTCGTTTTTGAATGCACACGCGCATACTCGTTTCGGAATACGCACGCGCATGCTTGTTTTGGAATGCGCACGCGCATACTCGTTTTTGAATGCGCACGCGCATACTCGTTTTTGAAAGCACATGCGCATACTCGTTTTGGAATAAGCACGCGCATACTCGTTTTTGAACGCGCACACCCATACTCGTTTTTGAATGCACACGCGCATACTCGTTTTGGAATGCGCACGCGTATACTCGTTTTTGAATAGGCACGCGCGTACTCGTTTTTGATTGCACACGCGCATACTCGTTTTTTAATGCACACGCGATTACTCGTTTTTGAATGGGCACGCACGTACTCGTTTTTGAATGCGCATGCGCATACTCGTTTTTGAATGCGCACGCGCGTACTCGTTTTTGAATGCTTACGCGCATACTCGTTTTTGAAAGCGCACGCGTATACTCGTTATGAATGCGCACGCACATACTCGTTTTTGAATGCACACGCGCATACTCGTTTCGGAATACGCACGTGCATACTTGTTCTGGAATGCGCACGCGCATACTCGTTTTTGAATGCGCACGCGCGTACTCGTTTTTGAATGCGCACGCGCATACTCGTTTTTGAAAGCACATGCGCATACTCGTTTTGGAATAAGCACGCGCATACTCCTTTTTGAAAGCACATGCCCATACTCGTTTTTGAATGTACACGCGCATACTCGTTTTTGAATGGGCACGCGCGTACTCGTTTTTGAATGCGCACGCGCATACTCGTTTTTGAATGAGCACGCGCGTACCCGTTTTTGAATGCGCACGCGCATACTCATTTTTGAATGCGCACGCGTATACTCGTTATGAATGCGCACGCGCATACTCGTTTTTGAATGCACACGCGCATACTCGTTTCGGAATACGCAAGCGCATACTCGTTTTTGAATGCGCACGCGCGTACTCGTTTTTGAATGCGCACGCGCATACTCGTTTTTGAAAGCACATGCGCATACTCGTTTTGGAATAAGCACGCGCATACTCGTTTTTGAACGCGCACACCCATACTCGTTTTGGAATGCGCACGCATATACTCGTTTTTGAATAGGCACGCGCGTACTCGTTTTTGAATGCGCACGCGCATACTTGTTTTTGAATGCACACGCGCATACTCGTTTTAAAATAGGCACGCGCATACTCGTTTTTGAATGCGCACACGCATACTCGTATTTGATTGCGCACGCGCATACTCGTTTTGCAATAGGCAAGTGCATACTCGTTTTTGAATGCGCACGTGCATACGCGTTTTTGAACAGGCACACGCGTACTCGTTTTTGGATGCGCACGCGTATACTCGTTTTGAATGCGCACGCGCATACTCGTTTTTGAATGCACACGCGAATACTCGTTTCGGAATACGCACGCGCATACTCGTTTTGAATGCGCACGCGCATACTCGTTTTTGAACGCGCACGCGTATACTCGTTTTTGAATAGGCACGCGCGTACTCGTTTTTGATTGCGCACGCGCATACTTGTTTTTGAATGCACACGCGCATACTCGTTTTTGAATAGGCACGCGCGTACTCGTTTTTGAATGCGCACGCGCATACTCGTTTTTGAATGCACACGCGCATACTCGTTTTGGAATAGGCACGCACATACTCGTTTTTGAATGCGCACACGCATACTCGTATTTGAATGCACACGCGCGTACTCGTTTTGAAATAGGCACGTGCATACTCGTTTTTGAATGCGCACACGCATACTCGTATTTGAATGCACACGCGCATACTCGTTTTGAAATAGGCACGTGCATACTCGTTTCTGAATGCGCACGCGCATACGCGTTTTTGAATGCGCACGCGCGTACTCGTTTTTGAATTCGCACGCGCATACTCGTTTTTGAATAGGCACGCGCGTACTCGTTTTTCAACGCGAACGCGCATACGCGTTTTTGAACATGCACATGCGTACTCGTTTTTGAATGCGCACGAGTATACTCGTTTTGAATGCACACGCGCATACTCGTTTTTGAATAGGCACGCGCGTACTCGTCTTTGAATGCGCACGCGTATACTCGTTTTTGAATGCACACGCGCATACTTGTTTTCGAATAGGCACGCGCATACTCGTTTTTGAATGCACACGCGCATACTCGTTTTTGAATGCACACGCGCATACTCGTTTCGAAATAGGCACGCGCATACTCGTGTGGGAAAGCGCAGGCGCATACTCGTTTTTAAATAGGCATGCGCGTACTCGTTTTTGAATGCGCACGTGCATAATTGTTTTTGAATGCACACGCGTATACTCGTTTTGGAATAGGCACGCGCATACTCGTTTTTGAATGCGCACACGCATACTCGTATTTGATTGCGCACGCGCATACTCGTTTTGCAATAGGCACGTGCATACTCGTTTTTGAATGCGCACGCGCATACGCGTTTTTGAACAGGCACACGCGTACTCGTTTTTGAATGCGCACGCGTATACTCGTTTTGAATGCGCACGCGCATACTCGTTTTTGAATGCACACGCGCATACTCGTTTCGGAATACGCACGCGCATGCTTGTTTTGGAATGCGCACGCGCATACTCGTTTTTGAATGCGCACGCGCATACTCGTTTTTGAAAGCACATGCGCATACTCGTTTTGGAATAAGCACGCGCATACTCGTTTTTGAACGCGCACACCCATACTCGTTTTTGAATGCACACGCGCATACTCGTTTTGGAATGCGCACGCGTATACTCGTTTTTGAATAGGCACGCGCGTACTCGTTTTTGATTGCGCACGCGCATACTCGTTTTTAATGCACACGCGATTACTCGTTTTTGAATGGGCACGCACGTACTCGTTTTTGAATGTGCATGCGCATACTCGTTTTTGAATGCGCACGCGCGTACTCGTTTTTGAATGCTTACGCGCATACTCGTTTTTGAAAGCGCACGCGTATACTCGTTATGAATGCGCACGCGCATACTCGTTTTTGAATGCACACGCGCATACTCGTTTCGGAATACGCACGTGCATACTTGTTCTGGAATGCGCACGCGCATACTCGTTTTTGAATGCGCACGCGCGTACTCGTTTTTGAATGCGCACGCGCATACTCGTTTTGGAATAAGCACGCGCATACTCGTTTTTGAAAGCACATGCCCATACTCGTTTTTGAATGTACACGCGCATACTCGTTTTTGAATGGGCACGCGCGTACTCGTTTTTGAATGCGCACGCGCATACTCGTTTTTGAATGAGCACGCGCGTACCCGTTTTTGAATGCGCACGCGCATACTCGTTTTTGAATGCGCACGCGTATACTCGTTATGAATGCGCACGCGCATACTCGTTTTTGAACGCACACGCGCATACTCGTTTCGGAATACGCAAGCGCATACTCGTTTTTGAATGCGCACGCGCGTACTCGTTTTTGAATGCGCACGCGCATACTCGTTTTTGAAAGCACATGCGCATACTCGTTTTGGAATAAGCACGCGCATACTCGTTTTTGAACGCGCACACCCATACTCGTTTTGGAATGCGCACGCATATACTCGTTTTTGAATAGGCACGCGCGTACTCGTTTTTGAATGCGCACGCGCATACTTGTTTTTGAATGCACACGCGCATACTCGTTTTAGAATAGGCACGCGCATACTCGTTTTTGAATGCGCACACGCATACTCGTTTTGCAATAGGCAAGTGCATACTCGTTTTTGAATGCGCACGTGCATACTCGTTTTTGAACGCGCACACCCATACTCGTTTTGGAATGCGCACGCATATACTCGTTTTTGAATAGGCACGCGCGTACTCGTTTTTGAATGCGCACGCGCATACTTGTTTTTGAATGCACACGCGCATACTCGTTTTAGAATAGGCACGCGCATACTCGTTTTTGAATGCGCACACGCATACTCGTATTTGATTGCGCACGCGCATACTCGTTTTGCAATAGGCAAGTGCATACTCGTTTTTGAATGCGCACGTGCATACGCGTTTTTGAACAGGCACACGCGTACTCGTTTTTGGATGCGCACGCGTATACTCGTTTTGAATGCGCACGCGCATACTCGTTTTTGAATGCACACGCGAATACTCGTTTCGGAATACGCACGCGCATACTCGTTTTGAATGCGCACGCGCATACTCGTTTTTGAACGCGCACGCGTATACTCGTTTTTGACTAGGCACGCGCGTACTCGTTTTTGATTGCGCACGCGCATACTCGTTTTTGAATGCACACGCGCATACTCGTTTTTGAATAGGCACGCGCGTACTCGTTTTTGAATGCGCACGCGCATACTCGTTTTTGAATGCACACGCGCATACTCGTTTTGGAATAGGCACGCACATACTCGTTTTTGAATGCGCACACGCATACTCGTATTTGAATGCACACGCGCGTACTTGTTTTGAAATAGGCACGTGCATACTCGTTTTTGAATGCGCACACGCATACTCGTATTTGAATGCACACGCGCATACTCGTTTTGAAATAGGCACGTGCATACTCGTTTCTGAATGCGCACGCGCATACGCGTTTTTGAATGCGCACGCGCGTACTCGTTTTTGAATTCGCACGCGCATACTCGTTTTTGAATAGGCACGCGCGTACTCGTTTTTCAACGCGAACGCGCATACGCGTTTTTGAACATGCACACGCGTACTCGTTTTTGAATGCGCACGCGTATACTCGTTTTGAATGCACACGCGCATACTCGTTTTTGAATAGGCACGCGCGTACTCGTTTTTGAATGCGCACGCGAATACTCGTTTCGGAATGCGCACGCGCATACTCGTTTTCGAATAGGCACGCGCATACTCGTTTTTGAATGCGCACACGCATACTCGTTTTTGAATGCACACGCGAATACTCGTTTCGGAATAAGCACGCGACTACTCGTTTTTGAATAGGCACGCGCGTACTCGTTTTTGAACGCGAACGCGCATACGCGGTTTTGATCATGCACACGTGTACTCGTTTTTGAATGCGCACGCGTATACTCGTTTTGAATGCACTCGCGCATACTCGTTTTTGAATGGGCACGCGCGTACTCGTTTTTGAATGCGCACGCGTATACTCGTTTCGGAATGCGCACGCGCATACTTGTTTTCGAATAGGCACGCGCATACTCGTTTTTGAATGCGCACACGCATACTCGTTTTTGAATGCACACGCGCATACTCGTTTCGGAATACGCACGCGCATACTCGTTTTGGAACGCGCACGCGCATACTCGTTTTGGAATAGGCACGTGCGTACTCGTTTTTGAATGCGAACGCGCATACGCGTTTTTGAAAGCACATGCGCATACTCAATTTGGAATAAGCACGCGCATACTCGTTTTTGAGCGCGAACACCCATACTCGTTTTTGAATGCACACGCGCATACTCGTTTTGGAATGCACACGCGTATACTCGTTTTTGAATAGGCACGCGCGTACTCGTTTTTGATTGCACACGCGCGTACTCGTTTTTTAATGCACACGCGCATACTCGTTTTTGAATGGGCACGGGCGTACTCGTTTTTGAATGCGCACGCGCATACTCGTTTTTGAATGCGCACGCGCGTACTCGTTTTTGAATGCGCACGCGCATACTCGTTTTTGAATGCGCACGCGTATACTCGTTTTGAATGCGCACGCGCATACTCGTTTTTGAATGCACACGCGCATACTCGTTCCGGAATATGCACGCGCATACTTGTTTTGGAATGCGCACGCGCATACTCGTTTTTGAATGCGCAAGTGCGTACTCGTTTTTGAATGCGCACGCGCATACTCGTTTTTGAAAGCACATGCGCATACTCGTTTTGGAATAAGCACGCACATACTCGTTTTTGAATGCGCACACGCATACTCGTTTTTGAATGCACACGCGCATACTCGTTTCGAAATAGGCACGCGCATACTCGTTTGGGAAGGCGCACGCACATACTCGTTTTTGAATAGGCATGCGCGTACTCGTTTTTGATTGCGCACGCGCATACTTGTTTTTAAATGCACACGCGCATACTCGTTTTGGAATAGGCACGCGCATACTCGTTTTTGAATAGGCATGCGCGTACTCGTTTTTGAATGCGCACGTGCATAATTGTTTTTGAATGCACACGCGCATACACGTTTCGGAATATGCACGCACATACTTGTTTTGGAATGCACACGCGCATACTCGTTTTTGAATGCGCACGCGCATACTCGTTTTTGAATGCGCACGCGCATACTCGTTTTTGAAAGCGCACGCGCATACTCGTTTTTGAGCGCGCACACCCATACTCGTTTTTGAATGCACACGCGCATACTCGTTTTGGAAGGCGCACACGTATACTCGTTTTTGAATAGGCACGCGCGTACTCGTTTTTGATTGCGCACGCGCGTACTCGTTTTTTAATGCACACGCGCATACTCGTTTTTGAATGGGCACGGGCGTACTCGTTTTTGAATGCGCACGCGCATACTCGTTTTTGAATGCGCACGCGCGTACTCGTTTTTGAATGCGCACGCGCATACTCGTTTTTGAATGCGCACGCGTATACTCGTTTTGAACGCGCACGCGCATACTCGTTTTTGAATGCACACGCGCATACTCGTTCCGGAATACGCGCGCGCATACTTGTTTTGGAATGCGCACGCGCATACTCGTTTTTGAATGCGCACGTGCGTACTCGTTTTTGAATGCGCACGCGCATACTCGTTTTTGAAAGCACATGCGCAAACTCGTTTTGGAATAAGCACGCGCATACTCGTTTTTGAATGCGCACACGCATACTCGTTTTTGAATGCACACGCGCAAAATCGTTTTGGAATGCACACGCGTAACTCGTTTTTGAATAGGCACGCGCATACTCGTTTTTGATTGCGCACGCGCATACTCGTTTTGCAATAGGCACGTGCATACTCGTTTTTGAATGCGCACGCGCATACGCGTTTTTGAACAGGCACACGCGTACTCGTTTTTGAATGCGCACGCGTATACTCGTTTTGAATGCGCACGCGCATACTCGTTTTTGAATGCACACGCGCATACCCGTTTCGGAATACGCACGCGCATGCTTGTTTTGGAATGCGCACGCGCATACTCGTTTTTGAATGCGCACGCGCATACTCGTTTTTGAAAGCACATGCGCATACTCGTTTTGGAATAAGCACGCGCATACTCGTTTTTGAACGCGCACACCCATACTCGTTTTTGAATGCACACGCGCATACTCGTTTTGGAATGCGCACGCGTATACTCGTTTTTGAATAGGCACGCGCGTACTCGTTTTTGATTGCGCACGCGCATACTCGTTTTTTAATGCACACGCGATTACTCGTTTTTGAATGGGCACGCACGTACTCGTTTTTGAATGTGCATGCGCATACTCGTTTTTGAATGCGCACGCGCGTACTCGTTTTTGAATGCTTACGCGCATACTCGTTTTTGAAAGCGCACGCGTATACTCGTTATGAATGCGCACGCGCATACTCGTTTTTGAATGCACACGCGCATACTCGTTTCGGAATACGCACGTGCATACTTGTTCTGGAATGCGCACGCGCATACTCGTTTTTGAATGCGCACGCGCGTACTCGTTTTTGAATGCGCACGCGCATACTCGTTTTTGAAAGCACATGCGCATACTCGTTTTGGAATAAGCACGCGCATACTCGTTTTTGAAAGCACATGCCCATACTCGTTTTTGAATGTACACGCGCATACTCGTTTTTGAATGGGCACGCGCGTACTCGTTTTTGAATGCGCACGCGCATACTCGTTTTTGAATGAGCACGCGCGTACCCGTTTTTGAATGCGCATGCGCATACTCGTTTTTGAATGCGCACGCGTATACTCGTTATGAATGCGCACGCGCATACTCGTTTTTGAATGCACACGCGCATACTCGTTTCGGAATACGCAAGCGCATACTCGTTTTTGAATGCGCACGCGCGTACTCGTTTTTGAATGCGCACGCGCATACTCGTTTTTGAAAGCACATGCGCATACTCGTTTTGGAATAAGCACGCGCGTACTCGTTTTTGAACGCGCACACCCATACTCGTTTTGGAATGCGCACGCATATACTCGTTTTTGAATAGGCACGCGCGTACTCGTTTTTGAATGCGCACGCGCATACTTGTTTTTGAATGCACACGCGCATACTCGTTTTAGAATAGGCACGCGCATACTCGTTTTTGAATGCGCACACGCATACTCGTATTTGATTGCGCACGCGCATACTCGTTTTGCAATAGGCAAGTGCATACTCGTTTTTGAATGCGCACGTGCATACTCGTTTTTGAACGCGCACACCCATACTCGTTTTGGAATGCGCACGCATATACTCGTTTTTGAATAGGCACGCGCGTACTCGTTTTTGAATGCGCACGCGCATACTTGTTTTTGAATGCACACGCGCATACTCGTTTTAGAATAGGCACGCGCATACTCGTTTTTGAATGCGCACACGCATACTCGTATTTGATTGCGCACGCGCATACTCGTTTTGCAATAGGCAAGTGCATACTCGTTTTTGAATGCGCACGTGCATACGCGTTTTTGAACAGGCACACGCGTACTCGTTTTTGGATGCGCACGCGTATACTCGTTTTGAATGCGCACGCGCATACTCGTTTTTGAATGCACACGCGAATACTCGTTTCGGAATACGCACGCGCATACTCGTTTTGAATGCGCACGCGCATACTCGTTTTTGAACGCGCACGCGTATACTCGTTTTTGAATAGGCACGCGCGTACTCGTTTTTGATTGCGCACGCGCATACTCGTTTTTGAATGCACACGCGCATACTCGTTTTTGAATAGGCACGCGCGTACTCGTTTTTGAATGCGCACGCGCATACTCGTTTTTGAATGCACACGCGCATACTCGTTTTGGAATAGGCACGCACATACTCGTTTTTGAATGCGCACACGCATACTCGTATTTGATTGCGCACGCGCATACGCGTTTTTGAACATGCACACGCGTACTCGTTTTTGAATGCGCACGCGCATACGCGTTTTTGAACATGCACACGCGTACTCGTTTTTGAATGCGCACGCGTATACTCGTTTTGAATGCGCACGCGCATACTCGTTTTGAATAGGCACGCGCGTACTCGTTTTTGAATGCGCACGCGTATACTAGTTTCGGAATGCGCACGCGGATACTCGTTTTCGAATAGGCGCGCGCATACTCGTTTTTGATTGCGCACACACATACTCGTTTTTGAATGCACACGCGCATACTCGTTTCGGAATACGCACGCGCATACACGTTTTGGAATGCGCACGCGCATATTCTTTTTGGAATAGGCACGTGCATACTCGTTTTTGAAAGCGAACGCGCATACGCGTTTCTGAACATGCACACGCGTACTTGTTTATGAATGCGCACGGGTATACTCGTTTTGAATGCGCACGCGTATACTCTTTTTCGAATAGGCACGCGCATACGCGTTTTTCAATGCGTGCACACATACTCGTTCTTGAATGCACACGCGCATACTCGTTTCGGAATACGCACGCGCATACTCGTTTTGAATGCACACGCGCATACTCGTTTTTGAATAGGCATGCGCGTACTCGTTTTTGAATGCGCACACGCATACTCGTATTTGATTGCGCACGCGCATACTCGTTTTGCAATGGGCACGTGCATACTCGTTTTTGAATAGGCACGCCCGTACTCGTTTTTGGTTGCGCACGCGCATACTCGTTTTTGAATGCACACGCGCATACTCGTTTTTGAATGGGCACGCGCGTACTCGTTTTCGAATGGCACGCGCATACTCGTTTTTGAATGCACACGCGCATACTCGGTTTGGAATAGGCACGCGCATACTCGTTTTTGAATGCGCACACGCATACTCGTATTTGAATGCACACGCGCGTACTCGTTTTTGAACAGGCACACGCATACTCGTTTTTGAATGCGCACGCGTATACTCGTTATGAATGCGCACGTGCATACTCGTTTTTGAATGCACACGCGCATACTATGTTTCGGAATACGCACGCGCATACTCGTTTTGGAATGCGCACGCGCATACTAGTTTTTGAATGCACACGCGCATACTCGTTTTTGAATGCACACGCGCATACACGTTTCGGAATAGGCACGCACATACTTGTTTTGGAATGCGCACGCACATACTCGTTTTTGAAACTGCAAGTGCGTACTCGTTTTTTAATGCGCACGCGCATACTCGTTTTGAATTATACACGAGCATACTTGTTTTTGAATGCACACGCGCATACTCGTTTTGGAATGCGCACACGCATACTCGTTTTAGAATAGGCACACGCATACTCGTATTTGAATGCACACGCGTATACTCGTTTTGGAATAGGCACGTGCATACTCGTTTTTGATTGCACACGCGCATACTCGTTTTGGAATAGGCACGCGCATACTCGTTTTTGAATGCGCACACCCATAGTCGTATTTGAATGCACACGCGCGTACTCGTTTTGGAATGGGCACGTGCATACTCGTTTTGAATGCGCACGCGCATACGTGTTTTTGAACAGGCACACGCGTACTCGTTTTTGAATGCGCACGCGTATACACGTTTTGAATGCGTACGCGCATACTCGTTTTTGAATGCACTCGAGCATACTCGTTTTGGAATAGGCACGCGCATACTCGTTTTGAATGCGCACGCGCATACTCGTTTTTGAATGCACACGCGCATACTCGTTTTGGAATAGGCACGCGCATACTCGTTTTTTCATGCGCACACGCATACTCGTATTTGAATGCACACGCACATACTCGCTTTGGAATAGGTACGTGTGTACTCGTTTTTGAATGCGCACACGCGTACTCGTTTTCGAATGCGCACGTGTATACTCGTTTTGAATGCGCACGCGCATACTCGTTTAGGAGTACGCACGCGCAAACTCGTTTTGGAATGCGCACGCGCATACTTGTTTTTGAATGCGCACGCGCGTACTCGTTTTCGAATGCGCACGCACATTCTCCTTTTGGAATAGGCACGTGCGTACTCGTTTTTGAATGCGCACGCACATACTCGTTTTTGAATAGGCACGCGCGTACTCGTTTTTGAATGCGCACGCGCATACTCGTTTTTGAATGCACACGCGCGTACTCGTTTTGGAATAGGCACGCGCATACTCGTTTAAAAGTACGCACGCGCATACTCGTTTTGGAATGCGCACGCGCATACTCGTTTTTGAATAGGCATGCGCGTACTCGTTTTTGAATGCGCTCGCGCATACGCGTTTTTGAACATTCATACGCGTACTCGTTTTTGAATGCGCACGCGTATACTCGTTTCGAATGCACACGCGCATACTCGTTTTTGAATAGGCACGCGCGGACTCGTTTTTGATTGCGCACGCGTATACTCGTTTCGGAATGCGCACGTGCATACTCGTTTTCGAATAGGCACGCGCATACTCGTTTTTGAATGCGCACACGCATACTCGTTTTTGAATGCACACGCATACTCGTTTTGAATGCACACGCGCATACTCGTTTTTGAATAGGCACGCGCGTACTCATTTTTGAATGCGCACGCATATACTCGTTTCGGAATGCGCACGCGCATACTCGTTTTCAAATAGGCACACGCATACTCGTTTTTGAATGCGCACACGCATACTCGTATTTGAATGCCTACGCACATACTCGTTTTGGAATAGGCACGTGCATACTCGTTTCTGAATGCACACGCGCATACGCGTTTTTGAACAGGCACATGCGTACTCGGTTTTGATTGCGCACGCGTATACTCGTTTTGAATACGCACGCGCATACTCGTTTCGGAATACGCACGCGCATACTCGTTTCGGAATACGCACGCTCATACTCAATTTGGAATGCGCACGCGCATACTCGTTTTTGAATGCGCACGCGCGTACTCGTTTTTGAATTCACACGCGCATACTTGTTTTGGAATAGGCACGCGCATACTCGTTTTTGAATGCGCACACGCATACTCGTATTTGAATGCACACGCGTATACTCGTTTTGGAATAGGCACGTGCATACTCGTTTTTTAATGCGCACGCGCATACGCGTTTTTGAACAGGCAAACGCGTACTCGTTTTTGATGCGCACGTGTATACTCGTTTTGAATGCACACACGCATACTCGTTTTTGAATGCACATGCGCATACTCGTTTAGGAATAAGCACGGGCATACTCGTTTTTGAACGCGCACATGCATACTCGTTTTTGAATGCACACGCGCATACTCGTTTTGGAATAGGCATGTGCGTACTCGTTTTTGAATGCGCACGCGCTTACGCGTTTCTGAACATGCACACGCGTACTCGTTTTTGAATGCGCATGCGTATACTCGTTTTGAATGCACACGCGCATACACGTTTCGGAATAGGCACGCACATACTCGTTTTGGAATGCGCACGCACATACTCGTCTTTGAAACTGCAAGTACGTACTCGTTTTTTAATGCGCACGCGCATACTCGTTTTGAATTATACACGAGCATACTTTTTTTGAATGCACACGCGCATACTCGTTTTGGAATGCGCACGCGCATACTCGTTTTTGAATAGGCACACGCATACTCGTTTTTGATTGCGCACGCGTATACTCGTTTTTGAATGCACACGCGCATACTCGTTTCGAAATAGGCACGCGCATACTCTTTTTGGAATGCGCACGCGCATACTCGTTTTTGAATGCGCACACGCATACTCGTATTTGAATGCACACGCGTATACTCGTTTTGGAATAGGCACGTGCATGCTCGTTTTTGATTGCGCACGCGCATACGCGTTTTTAAACAGGCACACGCCTACTCGTTTTTAAGTGCGCACGCGTATACTCGTTTTGAATGCGCATGCGCATACTCGTTTTTGAATGCACATGCGCATGCTCGTTTTGGAATAAGCACGCGCATACTCGTTTTTGAACGCGCACACCCATACTCGTTTTTGAATGCACACGCGCATACTCGTTTCGAAATAGGCACGCGCATACTCTTTTTGGAATGCGCACGCGCATACTCCTTTTTGAATGCACACTCGCATACTCGTTTTGGAATAGGCACGCGCATACTCGTTTTTGAATGCGCACGCGTATACTCGTTTTTGAATGCACACACGCATACTCGTTTCGTAATAGGCACGCGCATACTCGTTTTGGAATGCGCACGCGCATACTCGTTTTGGAATGCGCACACGCATACTCGTATTTGAATGCACACGCGTATACTCGTTTTGGAATAGGCACGTGCATACTCGTTTTTGATTGCGCACGCGCATACGCGTTTTTAAACAGGCACACGCGTACTCGTTTTTGAATGCACACGCGCATACTCGGTTTCGGAATACGCACGCGCATACTGGTTTTGGAATGCGCACGCGCATACTAGTTTTTGAATGCACACGCGCATAATCGTTTTCGAATAGGCACGCGCATACTCGTTTTTGAAATCACACACGCATACTCGTTTTTGAATGCACACGCGCATACACGTTTCGGAATAGGCACGCACATACTCGTTTTGGAATGCGCGCGCATATACTCGTTTTTGAATGCGCACGCGTATACTCGTTTTTGAATGCACACGCGCATACTCGTTTCGAAATAGGCACGCGCATACTCGTTTTGGAATGCGCACGCGCATACTCGTTTTTGAATGCGCACACGCATACTCGTATTTGAATGCACACGCGTATACTCGTTTTGGAATAGGCACGTGCATACTCGTTTTTGATTGCGCACGCGCATACGCGTTTTTAAACAGGCACACGCCTACTCGTTTTTGAATGCGCACGCGTATACTCGTTTTGAATGCGCATGCGCATACTTGTTTTTGAATGCACATGCGCATACTCGTTTTGGAATAAGCACGTGCATACTCGTTTTTGAACGCACACACGCATACTCGTTTTTGAATGCACACGCGCATACTCGTTTTTGAATAGGCACGCGCATACTCGTTTTTGAATGCGCACGCGCGTACTCGTTTTTGATTGCACACTCGCATACTCGTTTTGGAATAGGCACGCGCATACTCGTTTTTGAATGCGCACGCGTATACTCGTTTTTTAATGCACACGCGCATACTCGTTTCGAAATAGGCACGCGCATACTCGTTTTGGAATGCGCACGCGCATACTCGTTTTGGAATGCGCACACGCATACTCGTATTTGAATGCACACGCGTATACTCGTTTTGGAATAGGCACGTGCATACTCGTTTTTGATTGCGCACGCGCATACGCGTTTTTAAACAGGCACACGCGTACTCGTTTTTGAATGCACACGCGCATACTCGGTTGCGGAATACGCACGCGCATACTGGTTTTGGAATGCGCACGCGCATACTAGTTTTTGAATGCACACGCGCATAATCGTTTTCGAATAGGCACGCGCATACTCGTTTTTGAAATCACACGCGCATACTCGTTTTTGAATGCACACGCGCATACACGTTTCGGAATAGGCACGCACATACTCGTTTTGGAATGCGCGCACACATACTCGTTTTTGAAACTGCAAGTGCGTACTCGTTTTTTAATGCGCACGCGCATACTCGTTTTGTATTATACACGAGCATACTTGTTTTTGAATGCACACGGGCATACTCGTTTTGGAATAGGCACGTGCATACTCGTTTTTGATTGCGCACGCGCATACGCGTTTTTAAACAGGCACACGCCTACTCGTTTTTGAATGCGCACGCGTATACTCGTTTTGAATGCGCATGCGCATACTTGTTTTTGAATGCACATGCGCATACTCGTTTTGGAATAAGCACGTGCATACTCGTTTTTGAACGCACACACGCATACTCGTTTTTGAATGCACACGCGCATACTCGTTTTTGAATAGGCACGCGCGTAATCGTTTTTGAATGCGCACGCGCGTACTCGTTTTTGAATGCGCACGCGTATACTCGTTTTTGAATGCACACACGCATACTCGTTTCGTAATAGGCACGCGCATACTCGTTTTGGAATGCGCACGCGCATACTCGTTTTGGAATGCGCACACGCATACTCGTATTTGAATGCACACGCGTATACTCGTTTTGGAATAGGCACGTGCATACTCGTTTTTGATTGCGCACGCGCATACGCGTTTTTAAACAGGCACACGCGTACTCGTTTTTGAATGCACACGCGCATACTCGGTTTCGGAATACGCACGCGCATACTGGTTTTGGAATGCGCACGCGCATACTAGTTTTTGAATGCACACGCGCATAATCGTTTTCGAATAGGCACGCGCATACTCGTTTTTGAAATCACACACGCATACTCGTTTTTGAATGCACACGCGCATACACGTTTCGGAATAGGCACGCACATACTCGTTTTGGAATGCGCGCGCATATACTCGTTTTTGAATGCGCACGCGTATACTCGTTTTTGAATGCACACGCGCATACTCGTTTCGAAATAGGCACGCGCATACTCGTTTTGGAATGCGCACGCGCATACTCGTTTTTGAATGCGCACACGCATACTCGTATTTGAATGCACACGCGTATACTCGTTTTGGAATAGGCACGTGCATACTCGTTTTTGATTGCGCACGCGCATACGCGTTTTTAAACAGGCACACGCCTACTCGTTTTTGAATGCGCACGCGTATACTCGTTTTGAATGCGCATGCGCATACTTGTTTTTGAATGCACATGCGCATACTCGTTTTGGAATAAGCACGTGCATACTCGTTTTTGAACGCACACACGCATACTCGTTTTTGAATGCACACGCGCATACTCGTTTTTGAATAGGCACGCGCATACTCGTTTTTGAATGCGCACGCGCGTACTCGTTTTTGATTGCACACTCGCATACTCGTTTTGGAACAGGCACGCGCATACTCGTTTTTGAATGCGCACGCGTATACTCGTTTTTTAATGCACACGCGCATACTCGTTTCGAAATAGGCACGCGCATACTCGTTTTGGAATGCGCACGCGCATACTCGTTTTGGAATGCGCACACGCATACTCGTATTTGAATGCACACGCGTATACTCGTTTTGGAATAGGCACGTGCATACTCGTTTTTGATTGCGCACGCGCATACGCGTTTTTAAACAGGCACACGCGTACTCGTTTTTGAATGCACACGCGCATACTCGGTTGCGGAATACGCACGCGCATACTGGTTTTGGAATGCGCACGCGCATACTAGTTTTTGAATGCACACGCGCATAATCGTTTTCGAATAGGCACGCGCATACTCGTTTTTGAAATCACACGCGCATACTCGTTTTTGAATGCACACGCGCATACACGTTTCGGAATAGGCACGCACATACTCGTTTTGGAATGCGCGCACACATACTCGTTTTTGAAACTGCAAGTGCGTACTCGTTTTTTAATGCGCACGCGCATACTCGTTTTGTATTATACACGAGCATACTTGTTTTTGAATGCACACGGGCATACTCGTTTTGGAATAGGCACGTGCATACTCGTTTTTGATTGCGCACGCGCATACGCGTTTTTAAACAGGCACATGCCTACTCGTTTTTGAATGCGCACGCGTATACTCGTTTTGAATGCGCATGCGCATACTTGTTTTTGAATGCACATGCGCATACTCGTTTTGGAATAAGCACGTGCATACTCGTTTTTGAACGCACACACGCATACTCGTTTTTGAATGCACACGCGCATACTCGTTTTTGAATAGGCACGCGCGTAATCGTTTTTGAATGCGCACGCGCGTACTCGTTTTTGATTGCACACTCGCATACTCGTTTTGGAATAGGCACGCGCATACTCGTTTTTGAATGCGCACGCGTATACTCGTTTTTTAATGCACACGCGCATACTCGTTTCGAAATAGGCACGCGCATACTCGTTTTGGAATGCGCACGCGTATACTCGTTTTGAATGCGCACGCGCATACTCGTTTTTGAATGCACACGCGCATACTCGGTTTCGGAATACGCACGCGCATACTCGTTTTGGAATGCGCACGCGGATACTAGTTTTTGAATGCACACGCGCATAATCGTTTTCGAATAGGCACGCGCATACTCGTTTTTGAAAGCACACGCGCATACTCGTTTTTGAATGCACACGTGCATACAGGTTTCGGAAGAGGCACGCACATACTCGTTTTGGAATGCGCACGCACATACTCGTTTTTGAAACTGCAAGTGCGTACTCGTTTTTTAATGCGCACGCGCATACTCGTTTTGAATTATACACGAGCATACTTGTTTTTGAATGCACACGCGCATACTCGTTTTGGAATGCGCACGCGCATACTCGTTTTTCAATAGGCACACGCATACTCGTTTTTGATTGCGCACGCTTATACTCGTTTTTGAATGCACACGCGCATACTCGTTTCGAAATAGGCACGCGCATACTCTTTTTGGAATGCGCACGCGCATACTCGTTTTTGAATGCGCACGCGCATACTAGTTTTTGAATGCACACGCGCATAATCGTTTTCGAATAGGCACGCGCATACTCGTTTTTGAAATCACACACGCATACTCGTTTCGGAATAGGCACGCACATACTCGTTTTGGAATGCGCGCGCATATACTCGTTTTTGAATGCGCACGCGTATACTCGTTTTTGAATGCACACGCGCATACTCGTTTCGAAATAGGCACGCGCATACTCGTTTTGGAATGCGCACGCGCATACTCGTTTTTGAATGCGCACACGCATACTCGTATTTGAATGCACACGCGTATACTCGTTTTGGAATAGGCACGTGCATACTCGTTTTTGATTGCGCACGCGCATACGCGTTTTTAAACAGGCACACGCCTACTCGTTTTTGAATGCGCACGCGTATACTCGTTTTGAATGCGCATGCGCATACTTGTTTTTGAATGCACATGCGCATACTCGTTTTGGAATAAGCACGTGCATACTCGTTTTTGAACGCACACACGCATACTCGTTTTTGATTGCACACGCGCATACTCGTTTTTGAATAGGCACGCGCATACTCGTTTTTGAATGCGCACGCGCGTACTCGTTTTTGATTGCACACTCGCATACTCGTTTTGGAATAGGCACGCGCATACTCGTTTTTGAATGCGCACGCGTATACTCGTTTTTTAATGCACACGCGCATACTCGTTTCGAAATAGGCACGCGCATACTCGTTTTGGAATGCGCACGCGCATACTCGTTTTGGAATGCGCACACGCGTACTCGTATTTGAATTCACACGCGTATACTCGTTTTGGAATAGGCACGTGCATACTCGTTTTTGATTGCGCACGCGCATACGCGTTTTTAAACAGGCACACGCGTACTCGTTTTTGAATGCACACGCGCATACTCGGTTTCGGAATACGCACGCGCATACTCGTTTTGGAATGCGCACGCGGATACTAGTTTTTGAATGCACACGCGCATAATCGTTTTCGAATAGGCACGCGCATACTCGTTTTTGAAAGCACACGCGCATACTCGTTTTTGAATGCACACGCGCATACAGGTTTCGGAAGAGGCACGCACATACTCGTTTTGGAATGCGCACGCACATACTCGTTTTTGAAACTGCAAGTGCGTACTCGTTTTTTAATGCGCACGCGCATACTCGTTTTGAATTATACACGAGCATACTTGTTTTTGAATGCACACGCGCATACTCGTTTTGGAATGCGCACGCGCATACTCGTTTTTCAATAGGCACACGCATACTCGTTTTTGATTGCGCACGCTTATACTCGTTTTTGAATGCACACGCGCATACTCGTTTCGAAATAGGCACGCGCATACTCTTTTTGGAATGCGCACGCGCATACTCGTTTTTGAATGCGCACGCGCATACTAGTTTTTGAATGCACACGCGCATAATCGTTTTCGAATAGGCACGCGCATACTCGTTTTTGAAATCACACACGCATACTCGTTTTTGAATGCACACGCGCATACACGTTTCGGAATAGGCACGCACATACTCGTTTTGGAATGCGCGCGCATATACTCGTTTTTGAATGCGCACGCGTATACTCGTTTTTGAATGCACACGCGCATACTCGTTTCGAAATAGGCACGCGCATACTCGTTTTGGAATGCGCACGCGCATACTCGTTTTTGAATGCGCACACGCATACTCGTATTTGAATGCACACGCGTATACTCGTTTTGGAATAGGCACGTGCATACTCGTTTTTGATTGCGCACGCGCATACGCGTTTTTAAACAGGCACACGCCTACTCGTTTTTGATTGCGCACGCGTATACTCGTTTTGAATGCGCATGCGCATACTTGTTTTTGAATGCACACTCGCATACTCGTTTTGGAATAGGCACGCGCATACTCGTTTTTGAATGCGCACGCGTATACTCGTTTTTTAATGCACACGCGCATACTCGTTTCGAAATAGGCACGCGCATACTCGTTTTGGAATGCGCACGCGCATACTCGTTTTGGAATGCGCACACGCATACTCGTATTTGAATGCACACGCGTATACTCGTTTTGGAATAGGCACGTGCATACTCGTTTTTGATTGCGCACGCGCATACGCGTTTTTAAACAGGCACACGCGTACTCGTTTTTGAATGCACACGCGCATACTCGGTTGCGGAATACGCACGCGCATACTGGTTTTGGAATGCGCACGCGCATACTAGTTTTTGAATGCACACGCGCATAATCGTTTTCGAATAGGCACGCGCATACTCGTTTTTGAAATCACACGCGCATACTCGTTTTTGAATGCACACGCGCATACACGTTTCGGAATAGGCACGCACATACTCGTTTTGGAATGCGCGCACACATACTCGTTTTTGAAACTGCAAGTGCGTACTCGTTTTTTAATGCGCACGCGCATACTCGTTTTGTATTACACACGAGCATACTTGTTTTTGAATGCACACGGGCATACTCGTTTTGGAATAGGCACGTGCATACTCGTTTTTGATTGCGCACGCGCATACGCGTTTTTAAACAGGCACACGCCTACTCGTTTTTGAATGCGCACGCGTATACTCGTTTTGAATGCGCATGCGCATACTTGTTTTTGAATGCACATGCGCATACTCGTTTTGGAATAAGCACGTGCATACTCGTTTTTGAACGCACACACGCATACTCGTTTTTGAATGCACACGCGCATACTCGTTTTTGAATAGGCACGCGCGTAATCGTTTTTGAATGCGCACGCGCGTACTCGTTTTTGATTGCACACTCGCATACTCGTTTTGGAATAGGCACGCGCATACTCGTTTTTGAATGCGCACGCGTATACTCGTTTTTTAATGCACACGCGCATACTCGTTTCGAAATAGGCACGCGCATACTCGTTTTGGAATGCGCACGCGTATACTCGTTTTGAATGCGCACGCGCATACTCGTTTTTGAATGCACACGCGCATACTCGGTTTCGGAATACGCACGCGCATACTCGTTTTGGAATGCGCACGCGGATACTAGTTTTTGAATGCACACGCGCATAATCGTTTTCGAATAGGCACGCGCATACTCGTTTTTGAAAGCACACGCGCATACTCGTTTTTGAATGCACACGTGCATACAGGTTTCGGAAGAGGCACGCACATACTCGTTTTGGAATGCGCACGCACATACTCGTTTTTGAAACTGCAAGTGCGTACTCGTTTTTTAATGCGCACGCGCATACTCGTTTTGAATTATACACGAGCATACTTGTTTTTGAATGCACACGCGCATACTCGTTTTGGAATGCGCACGCGCATACTCGTTTTTCAATAGGCACACGCATACTCGTTTTTGATTGCGCACGCTTATACTCGTTTTTGAATGCACACGCGCATACTCGTTTCGAAATAGGCACGCGCATACTCTTTTTGGAATGCGCACGCGCATACTCGTTTTTGAATGCGCACGCGCATACTAGTTTTTGAATGCACACGCGCATAATCGTTTTCGAATAGGCACGCGCATACTCGTTTTTGAAATCACACACGCATACTCGTTTCGGAATAGGCACGCACATACTCGTTTTGGAATGCGCGCGCATATACTCGTTTTTGAATGCGCACGCGTATACTCGTTTTTGAATGCACACGCGCATACTCGTTTCGAAATAGGCACGCGCATACTCGTTTTGGAATGCGCACGCGCATACTCGTTTTTGAATGCGCACACGCATACTCGTATTTGAATGCACACGCGTATACTCGTTTTGGAATAGGCACGTGCATACTCGTTTTTGATTGCGCACGCGCATACTCGTTTTTCAATGCACACGCGCATACTCGTTTTAGAATGCGCACGCGTATACTCGTTTTTGAATAGGCACGCGCGTACTCGTTTTCGATTGCGCACGCGCATACTCGTTTTTTAATGCACACGCGCATACTCGTTTTTGAATGCGCATGCGCATACTCGTTTTTGAATGTGTTCGCGTACTCGTTTTTGAATGCACACGCGCATACTCGTTTTTGAAAGCACATGCGCATACTCCTTTTGGAATAAGCACGCGCATACTCGTTTTTGAACGCGCACACACATAGTCGTTTTTGAATGCACACGCGCATACTCGTTTCGGAATACGCACGCGCATACTTGTTTTGGAATGCGCACGCGCATACTCGTTTCGGAATGCGCACGCGCGTACTCGTTTTTGAATGCGCACGCGCATACTCGTTTTTGAAAGCACATGCGCATACTCGTTTTGGAATAAGCTCGCGCATACTCGTTTTTGAACGCGCACACCCATACTCATTTTTGAATGCACACGCGCATACTCGTTTTGGAATGCGCACGCGTATACTCGTTTTTGAGTAGGCACGCGCGTACTCGTTTTTGATTGCGAACGCGCATACTCGTTTTTTAATGCACACGCGTATACTCGTTTTGAATGCGCACGCGCATACTCGTTTTTGAATGCACACGCGCATACTCGTTTCGGAATACGCACGCGCATACTTGTTTTGGAATGCGCACGCGCATACTCGTTTTTGAATGCGCACGCGCGTACTCGTTTTTGAATGCGCACGCGCATACTCGTTTTTGAAAGCACATGCGCATACTCGTTTTGGAATAAGCACGCGCATACTCGTTTTTGAACGCGCACACGCATACTCGTTTTTGAATGCACACGCGCATAATCGTTTTGGAATGCGCACGCGTATACTCGTTTTTGAATAGGCACGCGCGTACTCGTTTTTGATTGCGCACGCGCATACTCGTTTTTTAATGCACACGCGCATACTCGTTTTTTAATGGGCACGCGCGAACTCGTTTTTGAATGCGCACGCGCGAACTCGTTTTTGAATGCGCACGCGCATACTCGTTTTTGAATGCGCACGAGCGTACTCGTTTTTGAATGCGCACGCGCATACTCGTTTTGGAATGCGCACGCATATACTCGTTTTTGAATAGGCACGCGCGTACGCGTTTTTGAATGCGCACGCGCATACTTGTTTTTGAATGCACACGCGCATACTCGTTTTAGAATAGGCACGCGCATACTCGTTTTTGAATGCGCACACGCATACTCGTATTTGATTGCGCACGCGCATACTCGTTTTGCAATAGGCAAGTGCATACTCGTTTTTGAATGCGCACGTGCATACGCGTTTTTGAACAGGCACACGCGTACTCGTTTTTGGATGCGCACGCGTATACTCGTTTTGAATGCGCACGCGCATACTCGTTTTTGAATGCACACGCGCATACTCGTTTCGGAATACGCACGCGCATACTCGTTTTGAATGCGCCCGCGCATACTCGTTTTTGAATGCGCACACGCATACTCGTTTTTGAATGCACACGCGCATACTCGTTTCGGAATAAGCACGCGACTACTCGTTTTTGAATAGGCACGCGCGTACTCGTTTTTGAACGCGAACGCGCATACGCGGTTTTGATCATGCACACGTGTACTCGTTTTTGAATGCGCACGCGTATACTCATTTTGAATGCACACGCGCATACTCGTTTTTGAATGGGCACGCGCGTACTCGTTTTTGAATGCGCACGCGTATACTCGTTTCGGGATGCGCACGCGCATACTCGTTTTCGAATAGGCACGCGCATACTCGTTTTTGAATGCGCACACGCATACTCGTTTTTGAATGCACACGCGCATACTCGTTTCGGAATACGCACGCGCATACTCGTTTTGGAACGCGCACGCGCATACTCGTTTTGGAATAGGCACGTGCGTACTCGTTTTTGAATGCGAACGCGCATACGCGTTTTTGAAAGCACATGCGCATACTCAATTTGGAATAAGCACGCGCATACTCGTTTTTGAGCGCGAACACCCATACTTGTTTTTGAATGCACACGCGCATACTCGTTTTGGAATGCACACGCGTATACTCGTTTTTGAATAGGCACGCGCGTACTCGTTTTTGATTGCGCACGCGCGTACTCGTTTTTGAATTCGCACGCGCATACTCGTTTTTGAATAGGCACGCGCGTACTCGTTTTTCAACGCGAACGCGCATACGCGTTTTTGAACATGCACACGCGTACTCGTTTTTGAATGCGCACGCGTATACTCGTTTCGGGATGCGCACGCGCATACTCGTTTTCGAATAGGCACGCGCATACTCGTTTTTGAATGCGCACACGCATACTCGTTTTTGAATGCACACGCGCATACTCGTTTCGGAATACGCACGCGCATACTCGTTTTGGAACGCGCACGCGCATACTCGTTTTGGAATAGGCACGTGCGTACTCGTTTTTGAATGCGAACGCGCATACGCGTTTTTGAAAGCACATGCGCATACTCAATTTGGAATAAGCACGCGCATACTCGTTTTTGAGCGCGAACACCCATACTTGTTTTTGAATGCACACGCGCATACTCGTTTTGGAATGCACACGCGTATACTCGTTTTTGAATAGGCACGCGCGTACTCGTTTTTGATTGCGCACGCGCGTACTCGTTTTTGAATTCGCACGCGCATACTCGTTTTTGAATAGGCACGCGCGTACTCGTTTTTCAACGCGAACGCGCATACGCGTTTTTGAACATGCACACGTGTATTCGTTTTCGAATGCCCACGCGTATACTCGTTTTGAATGCACACGCGCATACTCGTTTTTGAATGGGCACGCGCGTACTCGTTTTTGAATGCGCACGCGTATACTCCTTTCGGAATGCGCACGCGCATACTCGTTTTCGAATAGGCACGCGCATACTCGTTTTTGAATGCGCACACGCATACTCGTTTTTGAATGCACACGCGCATACTCGTTTCGGAATACGCACGCGCATACTCGTTTTGGAACGCGCACGCGCATACTCGTTTTGGAATAGGCATGTGCGTACTCGTTTTTGAATGCGAACGCGCATACGCGTTTTTGAACATGCACACGCGTACTCCTTTTTGATTGCACACGCGCGTACTCGTTTTGGAATAGGCACCAGCGTACTCGTTTTTGAATGCGCACGCACATACGCGTTTTTGAACATGCACACGCGTACTCGTTTTTGAATGCGCACGCGTATACTCGTTTTGAATGCACACGCGCATACTCGTTTTTGAATAGGCACGCGCGTACTCGTCTTTGAATGCGCACGCGTATACTCGTTTTTGAATGCACACGCGCATACTTGTTTTCGAATAGGCACGCGCATACTCGTTTTTGAATGCACACGCGCATAATCGTTTCGAAATAGGCACGCGCATACTCGTGTGGGAAAGCGCAGGCGCATACTCGTTTTTAAATAGGCATGCGCGTACTCGTTTTTGAATGCGCACGTGCATAATTGTTTTTGAATGCACACGCGTATACTCGTTTTGGAATAGGCACGCGCATACTCGTTTTTGAATGCGCACACGCATACTCGTATTTGATTGCGCACGCGCATACTCGTTTTGCAATAGGCACGTGCATACTCGTTTTTGAATGCGCACGCGCATACGCGTTTTTGAACAGGCACACGCGTACTCGTTTTTGAATGCGCACGCGTATACTCGTTTTGAATGCGCACGCGCATACTCGTTTTTGAATGCACACGCGCATACTCGTTTCGGAATACGCACGCGCATGCTTGTTTTGGAATGCGCACGCGCATACTCGTTTTTGAATGCGCACGCGCATACTCGTTTTTGAAAGCACATGCGCATACTCGTTTTGGAATAAGCACGCGCATACTCGTTTTTGAACGCGCACACCCATACTCGTTTTTGAATGCACACGCGCATACTCGTTTTGGAATGCGCACGCGTATACTCGTTTTTGAATAGGCACGCGCGTACTCGTTTTTGATTGCACACGCGCATACTCGTTTTTTAATGCACACGCGATTACTCGTTTTTGAATGGGCACGCACGTACTCGTTTTTGAATGCGCATGCGCATACTCGTTTTTGAATGCGCACGCGCGTACTCGTTTTTGAATGCTTACGCGCATACTCGTTTTTGAAAGCGACGCGTATACTCGTTATGAATGCGCACGCACATACTCGTTTTTGAATGCACACGCGCATACTCGTTTCGGAATACGCACGTGCATACTTGTTCTGGAATGCGCACGCGCATACTCGTTTTTGAATGCGCACGCGCGTACTCGTTTTTGAATGCGCACGCGCATACTCGTTTTTGAAAGCACATGCGCATACTCGTTTTGGAATAAGCACGCGCATACTCCTTTTTGAAAGCACATGCCCATACTCGTTTTTGAATGTACACGCGCATACTCGTTTTTGAATGGGCACGCGCGTACTCGTTTTTGAATGCGCACGCGCATACTCGTTTTTGAATGAGCACGCGCGTACCCGTTTTTGAATGCGCACGCGCATACTCATTTTTGAATGCGCACGCGTATACTCGTTATGAATGCGCACGCGCATACTCGTTTTTGAATGCACACGCGCATACTCGTTTCGGAATACGCAAGCGCATACTCGTTTTTGAATGCGCACGCGCGTACTCGTTTTTGAATGCGCACGCGCATACTCGTTTTTGAAAGCACATGCGCATACTCGTTTTGGAATAAGCACGCGCATACTCGTTTTTGAACGCGCACACCCATACTCGTTTTGGAATGCGCACGCATATACTCGTTTTTGAATAGGCACGCGCGTACTCGTTTTTGAATGCGCACGCGCATACTTGTTTTTGAATGCACACGCGCATACTCGTTTTAAAATAGGCACGCGCATACTCGTTTTTGAATGCGCACACGCATACTCGTATTTGATTGCGCACGCGCATACTCGTTTTGCAATAGGCAAGTGCATACTCGTTTTTGAATGCGCACGTGCATACGCGTTTTTGAACAGGCACACGCGTACTCGTTTTTGGATGCGCACGCGTATACTCGTTTTGAATGCGCACGCGCATACTCGTTTTTGAATGCACACGCGAATACTCGTTTCGGAATACGCACGCGCATACTCGTTTTGAATGCGCACGCGCATACTCGTTTTTGAACGCGCACGCGTATACTCGTTTTTGAATAGGCACGCGCGTACTCGTTTTTGATTGCGCACGCGCATACTTGTTTTTGAATGCACACGCGCATACTCGTTTTTGAATAGGCACGCGCGTACTCGTTTTTGAATGCGCACGCGCATACTCGTTTTTGAATGCACACGCGCATACTCGTTTTGGAATAGGCACGCACATACTCGTTTTTGAATGCGCACACGCATACTCGTATTTGAATGCACACGCGCGTACTCGTTTTGAAATAGGCACGTGCATACTCGTTTTTGAATGCGCACACGCATACTCGTATTTGAATGCACACGCGCATACTCGTTTTGAAATAGGCACGTGCATACTCGTTTCTGAATGCGCACGCGCATACGCGTTTTTGAATGCGCACGCGCGTACTCGTTTTTGAATTCGCACGCGCATACTCGTTTTTGAATAGGCACGCGCGTACTCGTTTTTCAACGCGAACGCGCATACGCGTTTTTGAACATGCACATGCGTACTCGTTTTTGAATGCGCACGAGTATACTCGTTTTGAATGCACACGCGCATACTCGTTTTTGAATAGGCACGCGCGTACTCGTCTTTGAATGCGCACGCGTATACTCGTTTTTGAATGCACACGCGCATACTTGTTTTCGAATAGGCACGCGCATACTCGTTTTTGAATGCACACGCGCATACTCGTTTTTGAATGCACACGCGCATACTCGTTTCGAAATAGGCACGCGCATACTCGTGTGGGAAAGCGCAGGCGCATACTCGTTTTTAAATAGGCATGCGCGTACTCGTTTTTGAATGCGCACGTGCATAATTGTTTTTGAATGCACACGCGTATACTCGTTTTGGAATAGGCACGCGCATACTCGTTTTTGAATGCGCACACGCATACTCGTATTTGATTGCGCACGCGCATACTCGTTTTGCAATAGGCACGTGCATACTCGTTTTTGAATGCGCACGCGCATACGCGTTTTTGAACAGGCACACGCGTACTCGTTTTTGAATGCGCACGCGTATACTCGTTTTGAATGCGCACGCGCATACTCGTTTTTGAATGCACACGCGCATACTCGTTTCGGAATACGCACGCGCATGCTTGTTTTGGAATGCGCACGCGCATACTCGTTTTTGAATGCGCACGCGCATACTCGTTTTTGAAAGCACATGCGCATACTCGTTTTGGAATAAGCACGCGCATACTCGTTTTTGAACGCGCACACCCATACTCGTTTTTGAATGCACACGCGCATACTCGTTTTGGAATGCGCACGCGTATACTCGTTTTTGAATAGGCACGCGCGTACTCGTTTTTGATTGCGCACGCGCATACTCGTTTTTAATGCACACGCGATTACTCGTTTTTGAATGGGCACGCACGTACTCGTTTTTGAATGTGCATGCGCATACTCGTTTTTGAATGCGCACGCGCGTACTCGTTTTTGAATGCTTACGCGCATACTCGTTTTTGAAAGCGCACGCGTATACTCGTTATGAATGCGCACGCGCATACTCGTTTTTGAATGCACACGCGCATACTCGTTTCGGAATACGCACGTGCATACTTGTTCTGGAATGCGCACGCGCATACTCGTTTTTGAATGCGCACGCGCGTACTCGTTTTTGAATGCGCACGCGCATACTCGTTTTGGAATAAGCACGCGCATACTCGTTTTTGAAAGCACATGCCCATACTCGTTTTTGAATGTACACGCGCATACTCGTTTTTGAATGGGCACGCGCGTACTCGTTTTTGAATGCGCACGCGCATACTCGTTTTTGAATGAGCACGCGCGTACCCGTTTTTGAATGCGCACGCGCATACTCGTTTTTGAATGCGCACGCGTATACTCGTTATGAATGCGCACGCGCATACTCGTTTTTGAACGCACACGCGCATACTCGTTTCGGAATACGCAAGCGCATACTCGTTTTTGAATGCGCACGCGCGTACTCGTTTTTGAATGCGCACGCGCATACTCGTTTTTGAAAGCACATGCGCATACTCGTTTTGGAATAAGCACGCGCATACTCGTTTTTGAACGCGCACACCCATACTCGTTTTGGAATGCGCACGCATATACTCGTTTTTGAATAGGCACGCGCGTACTCGTTTTTGAATGCGCACGCGCATACTTGTTTTTGAATGCACACGCGCATACTCGTTTTAGAATAGGCACGCGCATACTCGTTTTTGAATGCGCACACGCATACTCGTTTTGCAATAGGCAAGTGCATACTCGTTTTTGAATGCGCACGTGCATACTCGTTTTTGAACGCGCACACCCATACTCGTTTTGGAATGCGCACGCATATACTCGTTTTTGAATAGGCACGCGCGTACTCGTTTTTGAATGCGCACGCGCATACTTGTTTTTGAATGCACACGCGCATACTCGTTTTAGAATAGGCACGCGCATACTCGTTTTTGAATGCGCACACGCATACTCGTATTTGATTGCGCACGCGCATACTCGTTTTGCAATAGGCAAGTGCATACTCGTTTTTGAATGCGCACGTGCATACGCGTTTTTGAACAGGCACACGCGTACTCGTTTTTGGATGCGCACGCGTATACTCGTTTTGAATGCGCACGCGCATACTCGTTTTTGAATGCACACGCGAATACTCGTTTCGGAATACGCACGCGCATACTCGTTTTGAATGCGCACGCGCATACTCGTTTTTGAACGCGCACGCGTATACTCGTTTTTGACTAGGCACGCGCGTACTCGTTTTTGATTGCGCACGCGCATACTCGTTTTTGAATGCACACGCGCATACTCGTTTTTGAATAGGCACGCGCGTACTCGTTTTTGAATGCGCACGCGCATACTCGTTTTTGAATGCACACGCGCATACTCGTTTTGGAATAGGCACGCACATACTCGTTTTTGAATGCGCACACGCATACTCGTATTTGAATGCACACGCGCGTACTTGTTTTGAAATAGGCACGTGCATACTCGTTTTTGAATGCGCACACGCATACTCGTATTTGAATGCACACGCGCATACTCGTTTTGAAATAGGCACGTGCATACTCGTTTCTGAATGCGCACGCGCATACGCGTTTTTGAATGCGCACGCGCGTACTCGTTTTTGAATTCGCACGCGCATACTCGTTTTTGAATAGGCACGCGCGTACTCGTTTTTCAACGCGAACGCGCATACGCGTTTTTGAACATGCACACGCGTACTCGTTTTTGAATGCGCACGCGTATACTCGTTTTGAATGCACACGCGCATACTCGTTTTTGAATAGGCACGCGCGTACTCGTTTTTGAATGCGCACGCGAATACTCGTTTCGGAATGCGCACGCGCATACTCGTTTTCGAATAGGCACGCGCATACTCGTTTTTGAATGCGCACACGCATACTCGTTTTTGAATGCACACGCGAATACTCGTTTCGGAATAAGCACGCGACTACTCGTTTTTGAATAGGCACGCGCGTACTCGTTTTTGAACGCGAACGCGCATACGCGGTTTTGATCATGCACACGTGTACTCGTTTTTGAATGCGCACGCGTATACTCGTTTTGAATGCACTCGCGCATACTCGTTTTTGAATGGGCACGCGCGTAATCGTTTTTGAATGCGCACGCGTATACTCGTTTCGGAATGCGCACGCGCATACTTGTTTTCGAATAGGCACGCGCATACTCGTTTTTGAATGCGCACACGCATACTCGTTTTTGAATGCACACGCGCATACTCGTTTCGGAATACGCACGCGCATACTCGTTTTGGAACGCGCACGCGCATACTCGTTTTGGAATAGGCACGTGCGTACTCGTTTTTGAATGCGAACGCGCATACGCGTTTTTGAAAGCACATGCGCATACTCAATTTGGAATAAGCACGCGCATACTCGTTTTTGAGCGCGAACACCCATACTCGTTTTTGAATGCACACGCGCATACTCGTTTTGGAATGCACACGCGTATACTCGTTTTTGAATAGGCACGCGCGTACTCGTTTTTGATTGCACACGCGCGTACTCGTTTTTTAATGCACACGCGCTTACTCGTTTTTGAATGGGCACGGGCGTACTCGTTTTTGAATGCGCACGCGCATACTCGTTTTTGAATGCGCACGCGCGTACTCGTTTTTGAATGCGCACGCGCATACTCGTTTTTGAATGCGCACGCGTATACTCGTTTTGAATGCGCACGCGCATACTCGTTTTTGAATGCACACGCGCATACTCGTTCCGGAATATGCACGCGCATACTTGTTTTGGAATGCGCACGCGCATACTCGTTTTTGAATGCGCAAGTGCGTACTCGTTTTTGAATGCGCACGCGCATACTCGTTTTTGAAAGCACATGCGCATACTCGTTTTGGAATAAGCACGCACATACTCGTTTTTGAATGCGCACACGCATACTCGTTTTTGAATGCACACGCGCATACTCGTTTCGAAATAGGCACGCGCATACTCGTTTGGGAAGGCGCACGCACATACTCGTTTTTGAATAGGCATGCGCGTACTCGTTTTTGATTGCGCACGCGCATACTTGTTTTTAAATGCACACGCGCATACTCGTTTTGGAATAGGCACGCGCATACTCGTTTTTGAATAGGCATGCGCGTACTCGTTTTTGAATGCGCACGTGCATAATTGTTTTTGAATGCACACGCGCATACACGTTTCGGAATATGCACGCACATACTTGTTTTGGAATGCACACGCGCATACTCGTTTTTGAATGCGCACGCGCATACTCGTTTTTGAATGCGCACGCGCATACTCGTTTTTGAAAGCGCACGCGCATACTCGTTTTTGAGCGCGCACACCCATACTCGTTTTTGAATGCACACGCGCATACTCGTTTTGGAAGGCGCACACGTATACTCGTTTTTGAATAGGCACGCGCGTACTCGTTTTTGATTGCGCACGCGCGTACTCGTTTTTTAATGCACACGCGCATACTCGTTTTTGAATGGGCACGGGCGTACTCGTTTTTGAATGCGCACGCGCATACTCGTTTTTGAATGCGCACGCGCGTACTCGTTTTTGAATGCGCACGCGCATACTCGTTTTTGAATGCGCACGCGTATACTCGTTTTGAACGCGCACGCGCATACTCGTTTTTGAATGCACACGCGCATACTCGTTCCGGAATACGCGCGCGCATACTTGTTTTGGAATGCGCACGCGCATACTCGTTTTTGAATGCGCACGTGCGTACTCGTTTTTGAATGCGCACGCGCATACTCGTTTTTGAAAGCACATGCGCATACTCGTTTTGGAATAAGCACGCGCATACTCGTTTTTGAATGCGCACACGCATACTCGTTTTTGAATGCACACGCGCAAAATCGTTTTGGAATGCACACGCGTAACTCGTTTTTGAATAGGCACGCGCATACTCGTTTTTGATTGCGCACGCGCATACTCGTTTTGCAATAGGCACGTGCATACTCGTTTTTGAATGCGCACGCGCATACGCGTTTTTGAACAGGCACACGCGTACTCGTTTTTGAATGCGCACGCGTATACTCGTTTTGAATGCGCACGCGCATACTCGTTTTTGAATGCACACGCGCATACCCGTTTCGGAATACGCACGCGCATGCTTGTTTTGGAATGCGCACGCGCATACTCGTTTTTGAATGCGCACGCGCATACTCGTTTTTGAAAGCACATGCGCATACTCGTTTTGGAATAAGCACGCGCATACTCGTTTTTGAACGCGCACACCCATACTCGTTTTTGAATGCACACGCGCATACTCGTTTTGGAATGCGCACGCGTATACTCGTTTTTGAATAGGCACGCGCGTACTCGTTTTTGATTGCGCACGCGCATACTCGTTTTTTAATGCACACGCGATTACTCGTTTTTGAATGGGCACGCACGTACTCGTTTTTGAATGTGCATGCGCATACTCGTTTTTGAATGCGCACGCGCGTACTCGTTTTTGAATGCTTACGCGCATACTCGTTTTTGAAAGCGCACGCGTATACTCGTTATGAATGCGCACGCGCATACTCGTTTTTGAATGCACACGCGCATACTCGTTTCGGAATACGCACGTGCATACTTGTTCTGGAATGCGCACGCGCATACTCGTTTTTGAATGCGCACGCGCGTACTCGTTTTTGAATGCGCACGCGCATACTCGTTTTTGAAAGCACATGCGCATACTCGTTTTGGAATAAGCACGCGCATACTCGTTTTTGAAAGCACATGCCCATACTCGTTTTTGAATGTACACGCGCATACTCGTTTTTGAATGGGCACGCGCGTACTCGTTTTTGAATGCGCACGCGCATACTCGTTTTTGAATGAGCACGCGCGTACCCGTTTTTGAATGCGCATGCGCATACTCGTTTTTGAATGCGCACGCGTATACTCGTTATGAATGCGCACGCGCATACTCGTTTTTGAATGCACACGCGCATACTCGTTTCGGAATACGCAAGCGCATACTCGTTTTTGAATGCGCACGCGCGTACTCGTTTTTGAATGCGCACGCGCATACTCGTTTTTGAAAGCACATGCGCATACTCGTTTTGGAATAAGCACGCGCGTACTCGTTTTTGAACGCGCACACCCATACTCGTTTTGGAATGCGCACGCATATACTCGTTTTTGAATAGGCACGCGCGTACTCGTTTTTGAATGCGCACGCGCATACTTGTTTTTGAATGCACACGCGCATACTCGTTTTAGAATAGGCACGCGCATACTCGTTTTTGAATGCGCACACGCATACTCGTATTTGATTGCGCACGCGCATACTCGTTTTGCAATAGGCAAGTGCATACTCGTTTTTGAATGCGCACGTGCATACTCGTTTTTGAACGCGCACACCCATACTCGTTTTGGAATGCGCACGCATATACTCGTTTTTGAATAGGCACGCGCGTACTCGTTTTTGAATGCGCACGCGCATACTTGTTTTTGAATGCACACGCGCATACTCGTTTTAGAATAGGCACGCGCATACTCGTTTTTGAATGCGCACACGCATACTCGTATTTGATTGCGCACGCGCATACTCGTTTTGCAATAGGCAAGTGCATACTCGTTTTTGAATGCGCACGTGCATACGCGTTTTTGAACAGGCACACGCGTACTCGTTTTTGGATGCGCACGCGTATACTCGTTTTGAATGCGCACGCGCATACTCGTTTTTGAATGCACACGCGAATACTCGTTTCGGAATACGCACGCGCATACTCGTTTTGAATGCGCACGCGCATACTCGTTTTTGAACGCGCACGCGTATACTCGTTTTTGAATAGGCACGCGCGTACTCGTTTTTGATTGCGCACGCGCATACTCGTTTTTGAATGCACACGCGCATACTCGTTTTTGAATAGGCACGCGCGTACTCGTTTTTGAATGCGCACGCGCATACTCGTTTTTGAATGCACACGCGCATACTCGTTTTGGAATAGGCACGCACATACTCGTTTTTGAATGCGCACACGCATACTCGTATTTGATTGCGCACGCGCATACGCGTTTTTGAACATGCACACGCGTACTCGTTTTTGAATGCGCACGCGCATACGCGTTTTTGAACATGCACACGCGTACTCGTTTTTGAATGCGCACGCGTATACTCGTTTTGAATGCGCACGCGCATACTCGTTTTGAATAGGCACGCGCGTACTCGTTTTTGAATGCGCACGCGTATACTAGTTTCGGAATGCGCACGCGGATACTCGTTTTCGAATAGGCGCGCGCATACTCGTTTTTGATTGCGCACACACATACTCGTTTTTGAATGCACACGCGCATACTCGTTTCGGAATACGCACGCGCATACACGTTTTGGAATGCGCACGCGCATATTCTTTTTGGAATAGGCACGTGCATACTCGTTTTTGAAAGCGAACGCGCATACGCGTTTCTGAACATGCACACGCGTACTTGTTTATGAATGCGCACGGGTATACTCGTTTTGAATGCGCACGCGTATACTCTTTTTCGAATAGGCACGCGCATACGCGTTTTTCAATGCGTGCACACATACTCGTTCTTGAATGCACACGCGCATACTCGTTTCGGAATACGCACGCGCATACTCGTTTTGAATGCACACGCGCATACTCGTTTTTGAATAGGCATGCGCGTACTCGTTTTTGAATGCGCACACGCATACTCGTATTTGATTGCGCACGCGCATACTCGTTTTGCAATGGGCACGTGCATACTCGTTTTTGAATAGGCACGCCCGTACTCGTTTTTGGTTGCGCACGCGCATACTCGTTTTTGAATGCACACGCGCATACTCGTTTTTGAATGGGCACGCGCGTACTCGTTTTTGAATGGCACGCGCATACTCGTTTTTGAATGCACACGCGCATACTCGGTTTGGAATAGGCACGCGCATACTCGTTTTTGAATGCGCACACGCATACTCGTATTTGAATGCACACGCGCGTACTCGTTTTTGAACAGGCACACGCATACTCGTTTTTGAATGCGCACGCGTATACTCGTTATGAATGCGCACGTGCATACTCGTTTTTGAATGCACACGCGCATACTAGTTTTGGAATAGGCTCGCACATATTCGTTTTTGAATGCGCACACGCATACTCGTATTTGAATGCACACGCACATACTCGTTTTGAAATAGGCACGTGCATACTCGTTTTTGAATGCACACGCGTGTATGCGTTTTTGAACAGGCACATGCGTACTCGTTTTTGATTGCGCACGCGTATACTCGTTTTTGAATGCGCACACGCATACTCGTTTTTGAATGCACACGCGCATACTATGTTTCGGAATACGCACGCGCATACTCGTTTTGGAATGCGCACGCGCATACTAGTTTTTGAATGCACACGCGCATACTCGTTTTTGAATGCACACGCGCATACACGTTTCGGAATAGGCACGCACATACTTGTTTTGGAATGCGCACGCACATACTCGTTTTTGAAACTGCAAGTGCGTACTCGTTTTTTAATGCGCACGCGCATACTCGTTTTGAATTATACACGAGCATACTTGTTTTTGAATGCACACGCGCATACTCGTTTTGGAATGCGCACACGCATACTCGTTTTAGAATAGGCACACGCATACTCGTATTTGAATGCACACGCGTATACTCGTTTTGGAATAGGCACGTGCATACTCGTTTTTGATTGCACACGCGCATACTCGTTTTGGAATAGGCACGCGCATACTCGTTTTTGAATGCGCACACCCATAGTCGTATTTGAATGCACACGCGCGTACTCGTTTTGGAATGGGCACGTGCATACTCGTTTTGAATGCGCACGCGCATACGTGTTTTTGAACAGGCACACGCGTACTCGTTTTTGAATGCGCACGCGTATACACGTTTTGAATGCGTACGCGCATACTCGTTTTTGAATGCACTCGAGCATACTCGTTTTGGAATAGGCACGCGCATACTCGTTTTGAATGCGCACGCGCATACTCGTTTTTGAATGCACACGCGCATACTCGTTTTGGAATAGGCACGCGCATACTCGTTTTTTCATGCGCACACGCATACTCGTATTTGAATGCACACGCACATACTCGCTTTGGAATAGGTACGTGTGTACTCGTTTTTGAATGCGCACACGCGTACTCGTTTTCGAATGCGCACGTGTATACTCGTTTTGAATGCGCACGCGCATACTCGTTTAGGAGTACGCACGCGCAAACTCGTTTTGGAATGCGCACGCGCATACTTGTTTTTGAATGCGCACGCGCGTACTCGTTTTCGAATGCGCACGCACATTCTCCTTTTGGAATAGGCACGTGCGTACTCGTTTTTGAATGCGCACGCACATACTCGTTTTTGAATAGGCACGCGCGTACTCGTTTTTGAATGCGCACGCGCATACTCGTTTTTGAATGCACACGCGCGTACTCGTTTTGGAATAGGCACGCGCATACTCGTTTAAAAGTACGCACGCGCATACTCGTTTTGGAATGCGCACGCGCATACTCGTTTTTGAATAGGCATGCGCGTACTCGTTTTTGAATGCGCTCGCGCATACGCGTTTTTGAACATTCATACGCGTACTCGTTTTTGAATGCGCACGCGTATACTCGTTTCGAATGCACACGCGCATACTCGTTTTTGAATAGGCACGCGCGGACTCGTTTTTGATTGCGCACGCGTATACTCGTTTCGGAATGCGCACGTGCATACTCGTTTTCGAATAGGCACGCGCATACTCGTTTTTGAATGCGCACACGCATACTCGTTTTTGAATGCACACGCATACTCGTTTTGAATGCACACGCGCATACTCGTTTTTGAATAGGCACGCGCGTACTCATTTTTGAATGCGCACGCATATACTCGTTTCGGAATGCGCACGCGCATACTCGTTTTCAAATAGGCACACGCATACTCGTTTTTGAATGCGCACACGCATACTCGTATTTGAATGCCTACGCACATACTCGTTTTGGAATAGGCACGTGCATACTCGTTTCTGAATGCACACGCGCATACGCGTTTTTGAACAGGCACATGCGTACTCGGTTTTGATTGCGCACGCGTATACTCGTTTTGAATACGCACGCGCATACTCGTTTCGGAATACGCACGCGCATACTCGTTTCGGAATACGCACGCTCATACTCAATTTGGAATGCGCACGCGCATACTCGTTTTTGAATGCGCACGCGCGTACTCGTTTTTGAATTCACACGCGCATACTTGTTTTGGAATAGGCACGCGCATACTCGTTTTTGAATGCGCACACGCATACTCGTATTTGAATGCACACGCGTATACTCGTTTTGGAATAGGCACGTGCATACTCGTTTTTTAATGCGCACGCGCATACGCGTTTTTGAACAGGCAAACGCGTACTCGTTTTTGATGCGCACGTGTATACTCGTTTTGAATGCACACACGCATACTCGTTTTTGAATGCACATGCGCATACTCGTTTAGGAATAAGCACGGGCATACTCGTTTTTGAACGCGCACATGCATACTCGTTTTTGAATGCACACGCGCATACTCGTTTTGGAATAGGCATGTGCGTACTCGTTTTTGAATGCGCACGCGCTTACGCGTTTCTGAACATGCACACGCGTACTCGTTTTTGAATGCGCATGCGTATACTCGTTTTGAATGCACACGCGCATACACGTTTCGGAATAGGCACGCACATACTCGTTTTGGAATGCGCACGCACATACTCGTCTTTGAAACTGCAAGTACGTACTCGTTTTTTAATGCGCACGCGCATACTCGTTTTGAATTATACACGAGCATACTTTTTTTGAATGCACACGCGCATACTCGTTTTGGAATGCGCACGCGCATACTCGTTTTTGAATAGGCACACGCATACTCGTTTTTGATTGCGCACGCGTATACTCGTTTTTGAATGCACACGCGCATACTCGTTTCGAAATAGGCACGCGCATACTCTTTTTGGAATGCGCACGCGCATACTCGTTTTTGAATGCGCACACGCATACTCGTATTTGAATGCACACGCGTATACTCGTTTTGGAATAGGCACGTGCATGCTCGTTTTTGATTGCGCACGCGCATACGCGTTTTTAAACAGGCACACGCCTACTCGTTTTTAAGTGCGCACGCGTATACTCGTTTTGAATGCGCATGCGCATACTCGTTTTTGAATGCACATGCGCATGCTCGTTTTGGAATAAGCACGCGCATACTCGTTTTTGAACGCGCACACCCATACTCGTTTTTGAATGCACACGCGCATACTCGTTTCGAAATAGGCACGCGCATACTCTTTTTGGAATGCGCACGCGCATACTCCTTTTTGAATGCACACTCGCATACTCGTTTTGGAATAGGCACGCGCATACTCGTTTTTGAATGCGCACGCGTATACTCGTTTTTGAATGCACACACGCATACTCGTTTCGTAATAGGCACGCGCATACTCGTTTTGGAATGCGCACGCGCATACTCGTTTTGGAATGCGCACACGCATACTCGTATTTGAATGCACACGCGTATACTCGTTTTGGAATAGGCACGTGCATACTCGTTTTTGATTGCGCACGCGCATACGCGTTTTTAAACAGGCACACGCGTACTCGTTTTTGAATGCACACGCGCATACTCGGTTTCGGAATACGCACGCGCATACTGGTTTTGGAATGCGCACGCGCATACTAGTTTTTGAATGCACACGCGCATAATCGTTTTCGAATAGGCACGCGCATACTCGTTTTTGAAATCACACACGCATACTCGTTTTTGAATGCACACGCGCATACACGTTTCGGAATAGGCACGCACATACTCGTTTTGGAATGCGCGCGCATATACTCGTTTTTGAATGCGCACGCGTATACTCGTTTTTGAATGCACACGCGCATACTCGTTTCGAAATAGGCACGCGCATACTCGTTTTGGAATGCGCACGCGCATACTCGTTTTTGAATGCGCACACGCATACTCGTATTTGAATGCACACGCGTATACTCGTTTTGGAATAGGCACGTGCATACTCGTTTTTGATTGCGCACGCGCATACGCGTTTTTAAACAGGCACACGCCTACTCGTTTTTGAATGCGCACGCGTATACTCGTTTTGAATGCGCATGCGCATACTTGTTTTTGAATGCACATGCGCATACTCGTTTTGGAATAAGCACGTGCATACTCGTTTTTGAACGCACACACGCATACTCGTTTTTGAATGCACACGCGCATACTCGTTTTTGAATAGGCACGCGCATACTCGTTTTTGAATGCGCACGCGCGTAGTCGTTTTTGATTGCACACTCGCATACTCGTTTTGGAATAGGCACGCGCATACTCGTTTTTGAATGCGCACGCGTATACTCGTTTTTTAATGCACACGCGCATACTCGTTTCGAAATAGGCACGCGCATACTCGTTTTGGAATGCGCACGCGCATACTCGTTTTGGAATGCGCACACGCATACTCGTATTTGAATGCACACGCGTATACTCGTTTTGGAATAGGCACGTGCATACTCGTTTTTGATTGCGCACGCGCATACGCGTTTTTAAACAGGCACACGCGTACTCGTTTTTGAATGCACACGCGCATACTCGGTTGCGGAATACGCACGCGCATACTGGTTTTGGAATGCGCACGCGCATACTAGTTTTTGAATGCACACGCGCATAATCGTTTTCGAATAGGCACGCGCATACTCGTTTTTGAAATCACACGCGCATACTCGTTTTTGAATGCACACGCGCATACACGTTTCGGAATAGGCACGCACATACTCGTTTTGGAATGCGCGCACACATACTCGTTTTTGAAACTGCAAGTGCGTACTCGTTTTTTAATGCGCACGCGCATACTCGTTTTGTATTATACACGAGCATACTTGTTTTTGAATGCACACGGGCATACTCGTTTTGGAATAGGCACGTGCATACTCGTTTTTGATTGCGCACGCGCATACGCGTTTTTAAACAGGCACACGCCTACTCGTTTTTGAATGCGCACGCGTATACTCGTTTTGAATGCGCATGCGCATACTTGTTTTTGAATGCACATGCGCATACTCGTTTTGGAATAAGCACGTGCATACTCGTTTTTGAACGCACACACGCATACTCGTTTTTGAATGCACACGCGCATACTCGTTTTTGAATAGGCACGCGCGTAATCGTTTTTGAATGCGCACGCGCGTACTCGTTTTTGAATGCGCACGCGTATACTCGTTTTTGAATGCACACACGCATACTCGTTTCGTAATAGGCACGCGCATACTCGTTTTGGAATGCGCACGCGCATACTCGTTTTGGAATGCGCACACGCATACTCGTATTTGAATGCACACGCGTATACTCGTTTTGGAATAGGCACGTGCATACTCGTTTTTGATTGCGCACGCGCATACGCGTTTTTAAACAGGCACACGCGTACTCGTTTTTGAATGCACACGCGCATACTCGGTTTCGGAATACGCACGCGCATACTGGTTTTGGAATGCGCACGCGCATACTAGTTTTTGAATGCACACGCGCATAATCGTTTTCGAATAGGCACGCGCATACTCGTTTTTGAAATCACACACGCATACTCGTTTTTGAATGCACACGCGCATACACGTTTCGGAATAGGCACGCACATACTCGTTTTGGAATGCGCGCGCATATACTCGTTTTTGAATGCGCACGCGTATACTCGTTTTTGAATGCACACGCGCATACTCGTTTCGAAATAGGCACGCGCATACTCGTTTTGGAATGCGCACGCGCATACTCGTTTTTGAATGCGCACACGCATACTCGTATTTGAATGCACACGCGTATACTCGTTTTGGAATAGGCACGTGCATACTCGTTTTTGATTGCGCACGCGCATACGCGTTTTTAAACAGGCACACGCCTACTCGTTTTTGAATGCGCACGCGTATACTCGTTTTGAATGCGCATGCGCATACTTGTTTTTGAATGCACATGCGCATACTCGTTTTGGAATAAGCACGTGCATACTCGTTTTTGAACGCACACACGCATACTCGTTTTTGAATGCACACGCGCATACTCGTTTTTGAATAGGCACGCGCATACTCGTTTTTGAATGCGCACGCGCGTACTCGTTTTTGATTGCACACTCGCATACTCGTTTTGGAACAGGCACGCGCATACTCGTTTTTGAATGCGCACGCGTATACTCGTTTTTTAATGCACACGCGCATACTCGTTTCGAAATAGGCACGCGCATACTCGTTTTGGAATGCGCACGCGCATACTCGTTTTGGAATGCGCACACGCATACTCGTATTTGAATGCACACGCGTATACTCGTTTTGGAATAGGCACGTGCATACTCGTTTTTGATTGCGCACGCGCATACGCGTTTTTAAACAGGCACACGCGTACTCGTTTTTGAATGCACACGCGCATACTCGGTTGCGGAATACGCACGCGCATACTGGTTTTGGAATGCGCACGCGCATACTAGTTTTTGAATGCACACGCGCATAATCGTTTTCGAATAGGCACGCGCATACTCGTTTTTGAAATCACACGCGCATACTCGTTTTTGAATGCACACGCGCATACACGTTTCGGAATAGGCACGCACATACTCGTTTTGGAATGCGCGCACACATACTCGTTTTTGAAACTGCAAGTGCGTACTCGTTTTTTAATGCGCACGCGCATACTCGTTTTGTATTATACACGAGCATACTTGTTTTTGAATGCACACGGGCATACTCGTTTTGGAATAGGCACGTGCATACTCGTTTTTGATTGCGCACGCGCATACGCGTTTTTAAACAGGCACATGCCTACTCGTTTTTGAATGCGCACGCGTATACTCGTTTTGAATGCGCATGCGCATACTTGTTTTTGAATGCACATGCGCATACTCGTTTTGGAATAAGCACGTGCATACTCGTTTTTGAACGCACACACGCATACTCGTTTTTGAATGCACACGCGCATACTCGTTTTTGAATAGGCACGCGCGTAATCGTTTTTGAATGCGCACGCGCGTACTCGTTTTTGATTGCACACTCGCATACTCGTTTTGGAATAGGCACGCGCATACTCGTTTTTGAATGCGCACGCGTATACTCGTTTTTTAATGCACACGCGCATACTCGTTTCGAAATAGGCACGCGCATACTCGTTTTGGAATGCGCACGCGTATACTCGTTTTGAATGCGCACGCGCATACTCGTTTTTGAATGCACACGCGCATACTCGGTTTCGGAATACGCACGCGCATACTCGTTTTGGAATGCGCACGCGGATACTAGTTTTTGAATGCACACGCGCATAATCGTTTTCGAATAGGCACGCGCATACTCGTTTTTGAAAGCACACGCGCATACTCGTTTTTGAATGCACACGTGCATACAGGTTTCGGAAGAGGCACGCACATACTCGTTTTGGAATGCGCACGCACATACTCGTTTTTGAAACTGCAAGTGCGTACTCGTTTTTTAATGCGCACGCGCATACTCGTTTTGAATTATACACGAGCATACTTGTTTTTGAATGCACACGCGCATACTCGTTTTGGAATGCGCACGCGCATACTCGTTTTTCAATAGGCACACGCATACTCGTTTTTGATTGCGCACGCTTATACTCGTTTTTGAATGCACACGCGCATACTCGTTTCGAAATAGGCACGCGCATACTCTTTTTGGAATGCGCACGCGCATACTCGTTTTTGAATGCGCACGCGCATACTAGTTTTTGAATGCACACGCGCATAATCGTTTTCGAATAGGCACACGCATACTCGTTTTTGAAATCACACACGCATACTCGTTTCGGAATAGGCACGCACATACTCGTTTTGGAATGCGCGCGCATATACTCGTTTTTGAATGCGCACGCGTATACTCGTTTTTGAATGCACACGCGCATACTCGTTTCGAAATAGGCACGCGCATACTCGTTTTGGAATGCGCACGCGCATACTCGTTTTTGAATGCGCACACGCATACTCGTATTTGAATGCACACGCGTATACTCGTTTTGGAATAGGCACGTGCATACTCGTTTTTGATTGCGCACGCGCATACGCGTTTTTAAACAGGCACACGCCTACTCGTTTTTGAATGCGCACGCGTATACTCGTTTTGAATGCGCATGCGCATACTTGTTTTTGAATGCACATGCGCATACTCGTTTTGGAATAAGCACGTGCATACTCGTTTTTGAACGCACACACGCATACTCGTTTTTGATTGCACACGCGCATACTCGTTTTTGAATAGGCACGCGCATACTCGTTTTTGAATGCGCACGCGCGTACTCGTTTTTGATTGCACACTCGCATACTCGTTTTGGAATAGGCACGCGCATACTCGTTTTTGAATGCGCACGCGTATACTCGTTTTTTAATGCACACGCGCATACTCGTTTCGAAATAGGCACGCGCATACTCGTTTTGGAATGCGCACGCGCATACTCGTTTTGGAATGCGCACACGCGTACTCGTATTTGAATTCACACGCGTATACTCGTTTTGGAATAGGCACGTGCATACTCGTTTTTGATTGCGCACGCGCATACGCGTTTTTAAACAGGCACACGCGTACTCGTTTTTGAATGCACACGCGCATACTCGGTTTCGGAATACGCACGCGCATACTCGTTTTGGAATGCGCACGCGGATACTAGTTTTTGAATGCACACGCGCATAATCGTTTTCGAATAGGCACGCGCATACTCGTTTTTGAAAGCACACGCGCATACTCGTTTTTGAATGCACACGCGCATACAGGTTTCGGAAGAGGCACGCACATACTCGTTTTGGAATGCGCACGCACATACTCGTTTTTGAAACTGCAAGTGCGTACTCGTTTTTTAATGCGCACGCGCATACTCGTTTTGAATTATACACGAGCATACTTGTTTTTGAATGCACACGCGCATACTCGTTTTGGAATGCGCACGCGCATACTCGTTTTTCAATAGGCACACGCATACTCGTTTTTGATTGCGCACGCTTATACTCGTTTTTGAATGCACACGCGCATACTCGTTTCGAAATAGGCACGCGCATACTCTTTTTGGAATGCGCACGCGCATACTCGTTTTTGAATGCGCACGCGCATACTAGTTTTTGAATGCACACGCGCATAATCGTTTTCGAATAGGCACGCGCATACTCGTTTTTGAAATCACACACGCATACTCGTTTTTGAATGCACACGCGCATACACGTTTCGGAATAGGCACGCACATACTCGTTTTGGAATGCGCGCGCATATACTCGTTTTTGAATGCGCACGCGTATACTCGTTTTTGAATGCACACGCGCATACTCGTTTCGAAATAGGCACGCGCATACTCGTTTTGGAATGCGCACGCGCATACTCGTTTTTGAATGCGCACACGCATACTCGTATTTGAATGCACACGCGTATACTCGTTTTGGAATAGGCACGTGCATACTCGTTTTTGATTGCGCACGCGCATACGCGTTTTTAAACAGGCACACGCCTACTCGTTTTTGATTGCGCACGCGTATACTCGTTTTGAATGCGCATGCGCATACTTGTTTTTGAATGCACACTCGCATACTCGTTTTGGAATAGGCACGCGCATACTCGTTTTTGAATGCGCACGCGTATACTCGTTTTTTAATGCACACGCGCATACTCGTTTCGAAATAGGCACGCGCATACTCGTTTTGGAATGCGCACGCGCATACTCGTTTTGGAATGCGCACACGCATACTCGTATTTGAATGCACACGCGTATACTCGTTTTGGAATAGGCACGTGCATACTCGTTTTTGATTGCGCACGCGCATACGCGTTTTTAAACAGGCACACGCGTACTCGTTTTTGAATGCACACGCGCATACTCGGTTGCGGAATACGCACGCGCATACTGGTTTTGGAATGCGCACGCGCATACTAGTTTTTGAATGCACACGCGCATAATCGTTTTCGAATAGGCACGCGCATACTCGTTTTTGAAATCACACGCGCATACTCGTTTTTGAATGCACACGCGCATACACGTTTCGGAATAGGCACGCACATACTCGTTTTGGAATGCGCGCACACATACTCGTTTTTGAAACTGCAAGTGCGTACTCGTTTTTTAATGCGCACGCGCATACTCGTTTTGTATTACACACGAGCATACTTGTTTTTGAATGCACACGGGCATACTCGTTTTGGAATAGGCACGTGCATACTCGTTTTTGATTGCGCACGCGCATACGCGTTTTTAAACAGGCACACGCCTACTCGTTTTTGAATGCGCACGCGTATACTCGTTTTGAATGCGCATGCGCATACTTGTTTTTGAATGCACATGCGCATACTCGTTTTGGAATAAGCACGTGCATACTCGTTTTTGAACGCACACACGCATACTCGTTTTTGAATGCACACGCGCATACTCGTTTTTGAATAGGCACGCGCGTAATCGTTTTTGAATGCGCACGCGCGTACTCGTTTTTGATTGCACACTCGCATACTCGTTTTGGAATAGGCACGCGCATACTCGTTTTTGAATGCGCACGCCTATACTCGTTTTTTAATGCACACGCGCATACTCGTTTCGAAATAGGCACGCGCATACTCGTTTTGGAATGCGCACGCGTATACTCGTTTTGAATGCGCACGCGCATACTCGTTTTTGAATGCACACGCGCATACTCGGTTTCGGAATACGCACGCGCATACTCGTTTTGGAATGCGCACGCGGATACTAGTTTTTGAATGCACACGCGCATAATCGTTTTCGAATAGGCACGCGCATACTCGTTTTTGAAAGCACACGCGCATACTCGTTTTTGAATGCACACGTGCATACAGGTTTCGGAAGAGGCACGCACATACTCGTTTTGGAATGCGCACGCACATACTCGTTTTTGAAACTGCAAGTGCGTACTCGTTTTTTAATGCGCACGCGCATACTCGTTTTGAATTATACACGAGCATACTTGTTTTTGAATGCACACGCGCATACTCGTTTTGGAATGCGCACGCGCATACTCGTTTTTCAATAGGCACACGCATACTCGTTTTTGATTGCGCACGCTTATACTCGTTTTTGAATGCACACGCGCATACTCGTTTCGAAATAGGCACGCGCATACTCTTTTTGGAATGCGCACGCGCATACTCGTTTTTGAATGCGCACGCGCATACTAGTTTTTGAATGCACACGCGCATAATCGTTTTCGAATAGGCACGCGCATACTCGTTTTTGAAATCACACACGCATACTCGTTTCGGAATAGGCACGCACATACTCGTTTTGGAATGCGCGCGCATATACTCGTTTTTGAATGCGCACGCGTATACTCGTTTTTGAATGCACACGCGCATACTCGTTTCGAAATAGGCACGCGCATACTCGTTTTGGAATGCGCACGCGCATACTCGTTTTTGAATGCGCACACGCATACTCGTATTTGAATGCACACGCGTATACTCGTTTTGGAATAGGCACGTGCATACTCGTTTTTGATTGCGCACGCGCATACGCGTTTTTAAACAGGCACACGCCTACTCGTTTTTGAATGCGCACGCGTATACTCGTTTTGAATGCGCATGCGCATACTTGTTTTTGAATGCACATGCGCATACTCGTTTTGGAATAAGCACGTGCATACTCGTTTTTGAACGCACACACGCATACTCGTTTTTGATTGCACACGCGCATACTCGTTTTTGAATAGGCACGCGCATACTCGTTTTTGAATGCGCACGCGCGTACTCGTTTTTGATTGCACACTCGCATACTCGTTTTGGAATAGGCACGCGCATACTCGTTTTTGAATGCGCACGCGTATACTCGTTTTTTAATGCACACGCGCATACTCGTTTCGAAATAGGCACGCGCATACTCGTTTTGGAATGCGCACGCGCATACTCGTTTTGGAATGCGCACACGCATACTCGTATTTGAATTCACACGCGTATACTCGTTTTGGAATAGGCACGTGCATACTCGTTTTTGATTGCGCACGCGCATACGCGTTTTTAAACAGGCACACGCGTACTCGTTTTTGAATGCACACGCGCATACTCGGTTTCGGAATACGCACGCGCATACTCGTTTTGGAATGCGCACGCGGATACTAGTTTTTGAATGCACACGCGCATAATCGTTTTCGAATAGGCACGCGCATACTCGTTTTTGAAAGCACACGCGCATACTCGTTTTTGAATGCACACGCGCATACAGGTTTCGGAAGAGGCACGCACATACTCGTTTTGGAATGCGCACGCACATACTCGTTTTTGAAACTGCAAGTGCGTACTCGTTTTTTAATGCGCACGCGCATACTCGTTTTGAATTATACACGAGCATACTTGTTTTTGAATGCACACGCGCATACTCGTTTTGGAATGCGCACGCGCATACTCGTTTTTCAATAGGCACACGCATACTCGTTTTTGATTGCGCACGCTTATACTCGTTTTTGAATGCACACGCGCATACTCGTTTCGAAATAGGCACGCGCATACTCTTTTTGGAATGCGCACGCGCATACTCGTTTTTGAATGCGCACGCGCATACTAGTTTTTGAATGCACACGCGCATAATCGTTTTCGAATAGGCACGCGCATACTCGTTTTTGAAATCACACACGCATACTCGTTTTTGAATGCACACGCGCATACACGTTTCGGAATAGAATATACTTTTACAGCGCAAACATAAAACGATCCACAAAGAAAGCGACAACACACACCAGCGCTGGTGTGTGTTGTCGCTTTCTTTGTGGATCGTTTTATGTTTGCGCTGTAAAAGTATATTCTATGGCTATGAACCAACTAGGCCCAAAAGAAGTTTTACTTAAGTTTCGGAATAGGCACGCACATACTCGTTTTGGAATGCGCGCGCATATACTCGTTTTTGAATGCGCACGCGTATACTCGTTTTTGAATGCACACGCGCATACTCGTTTCGAAATAGGCACGCGCATACTCGTTTTGGAATGCGCACGCGCATACTCGTTTTTGAATGCGCACACGCATACTCGTATTTGAATGCACACGCGTATACTCGTTTTGGAATAGGCACGTGCATACTCGTTTTTGATTGCGCACGCGCATACGCGTTTTTAAACAGGCACACGCCTACTCGTTTTTGATTGCGCACGCGTATACTCGTTTTGAATGCGCATGCGCATACTTGTTTTTGAATGCACATGCGCATACTCGTTTTGGAATAAGCACGTGCATACTCGTTTTTGAACGCACACACGCATACTCGTTTTTGAATGCACACGCGCATACTCGTTTTTGAATAGGCACGCGCATACTCGTTTTTGAATGCGCACGCGCGTACTCGTTTTTGATTGCACACTCGCATACTCGTTTTGGAATAGGCACGCGCATACTCGTTTTTGAATGCGCACGCGTATACTCGTTTTTTAATGCACACGCGCATACTCGTTTCGAAATAGGCACGCGCATACTCGTTTTGGAATGCGCACGCGCATACTCGTTTTGAAATGCGCACACGCATACTCGTATTTGAATTCACACGCGTATACTCGTTTTGGAATAGGCACGTGCATACTCGTTTTTGATTGCGCACGCGCATACGCGTTTTTAAACAGGCACACGCGTACTCGTTTTTGAATGCACACGCGCATACTCGGTTTCAGAATACGCACGCGCATACTGGTTTTGGATTGCGCACGCGCATACTAGTTTTTGAATGCACACGCGCATACTCGTATTTGAATGCACACGCGTATACTCGTTTTGGAATAGGCACGTGCATACTCGTTTTTGATTGCGCACGCGCATACGCGTTTTGAAACAGGCACACGCCTACTCGTTTTTGAATGCGCACGCGTATACTCGTTTTGAATGCGCATGCGCATACTCGTTTTTGAATGCACATGCGCATTCTCGTTTTGGAATAAGCACGCGTATACTCGTTTTTGAACGCGCACACGCATACTCGTTTTTGAATGCACACGCGATTACTCGTTTTTGAATAGGCACGCGCGTACTCGTTTTTGAACGCACACACGCATATTCGTTTTTGAATGCACACGCGCATACTCGTTTTTGAATAGGCACGCGCGTACTCGTTTTTGAATGCGCACGCACATACTCGTTTTTAATTGCACACGCGCATACTCGTTTTGGAATAGGCACGCGCATACTCGTTTTGGAATGCGCACGCGCATACTCATTTTTGAATGCGCACACGCATACTCGTATTTGAATGCACACGCGTATACTCGTTTTGGAATAGGCACGTGCATACTCGTTTTTGATTGCGCACGCGCATACGCGTTTTGAAACAGGCACACGCCTACTCGTTTTTGAATGCGCACGCGTATACTCGTTTTGAATGCGCACGCGCATACTCGTTTTTGAATGCGCACATGCATACTTGTTTTGATTGCACACGCGCATACTCATTTTGGAATAGGCACGCGAATACTCGTTTTTGAATGCGCACACGCATACTCGTATTTGAATGCACACGCGCGTACTCGTTTTGGAATAGGCACATGCATACTCGTTTTTGAATGCGCACGCGCATACTCGTTTTAGAATAAGCAGGCGCATACTCGTTTTTTAACGCACACACGCATACTCGTTTTTGAATGCACACGCGCATACTCGTTTTTGAATAGGCACGCGCGTACTCGTTTTTGAATGCGCACGCGCATACTCGTTTTTGATTGCACACGCGCATACTCGTTTTGGAATAGGCACGCGCATACTCGTTTTTGAAGGCGCACACGCATAGTCGTATTTGAATGCACACGCACGTACTCGTTTTGGAATGGGCCCGTACATACTCGTTTTGAATGCGCACGCGCATACGCGTTTTTGAACAGGCACACGCGTACTCGTTTTTGAATGCGCACGCATATACTCGTTTTGAATGCATACGCGCATACTCGTTTTTGAATAGGCACGCGCGTACTCGTTTTTGAATGCGCACGCGCCTACTCGTTTTTGATTGCACACTCGCATACTCGTTTTGGAATAGGCACGCGCATACTCGCTTTTGAATGCGCACGCGTATACTCGTTTTTGAATGCACACGCGCATACTCGTTTCGAAATAGGCACGCGCATACTCGTTTTGGAATGCGCACGCGCATACTCGTTTTTGAATGCGCACACGCATACTCGTATTTGAATGCACACGCGTATACTTGTTTTGCAATAGGCACGTGCATACTCGTTTTGAAATGCGCACGCGCATACGCGTTTTTAAACAGGCACACGCCTACTCGTTTTTTAATGTGCACGCGTATACTCGTTTTGAATGCGCATGCGCATACTCGTTTTTGAATGAACATGCGCATACTCGTTTTGGAATAAGCACGCGCATACTCGTTTTTTAACGCGCACACGCATACTCGTTTTTGAAAGCACACGCGCATACTCGTTTTTGAATAGGCACGCGCGTACTCGTTTTGGAATGGGCACGTACATACTCGTTTTGAATGCGCACGCGCATACGCGTTTTTGAACAGGCACACGCGTACTCGATTTTGAATGCGCACGCGTATACTCGTTTTGAATGCGCACGCGCATCCTCGTTTTTGAATGCACACGCGCATACTCGTTTTGGAATAGGCACGCGCATACTCTTTTTTAATGCGCACACGCATACTCGTATTTGAATGCACACGCGCATACTCGTTTTGGAATAGGCACGCGCTTACTCGTTTTTGAAAGCACACGCACATACTCGTTTTTGAATGCACACGCGCATACACGTTTCGGAATAGGCACGCACATACTCGTTTTGGAATGCGCACGCACATACTCGTTTTTGAAACTGCAAGTGCGTACTCGTTTTTTAATGCGCAGGCGCATACTCGTTTTGAATTATACACGAGCATACTTGTTTTTGAATGCACACGCGCATACTCGTTTTGGAATGCGCACGCGCATAGTCGTTTTTGAATAGGCACACGCATACTCGTTTTTGATTGCGCACGCTTATACTCGTTTTTGAATGCACACGCGCATACTCGTTTCGAAATAGGCACGCGCATACTCTTTTTTGAATCCGCACGCGCATACTCGTTTTTGAATGCACACGTGCATACTCGTATTTGAATGCACACGCGTATACTCGTTTTGGAATAGGCACGTGCATACTCGTTTTTGATTGCGCACGCGCATACGCGTTTTTAAACAGGCACACGCCTACTCGTTTTTGAATGCGCACGCGTATACTCGTTTTGAATGCGCATGCGCATACTCGTTTTTGAATGCACATGCGCATACTCGTTTTGGAATAAGCACGCGCATACTCGTTTTTGAACGCGCACACGCATACTCGTTTTTGAATGCACACGCGCATACTCGTTTCGAAATAGGCACGCACATACTCTTTTTGGAATGCGCACGCGCATACTCGTTTTTGAATGCGCACACGCCTACTCGTTTTTGAATGCGCACGCGTATACTCGTTTTTGAACGCGCACACGCATACTCGTTTTTGAATGCACACGCGCATACTCGTTTTTGAATAGGCACGCGCGTACTCGTTTTTGAACGCACACACGCATATTCGTTTTTGAATGCACACGCGCATACTCGTTTTTGAATAGGCACGCGCGTATTCGTTTTTGAATGCGCACGCACATACTCGTTTTTGATTGCACACGCGCATACTCGTTTTGGAATGCGCACGCGCATACTCATTTTTTGAATGCGCACACGCATACTCGTATTTGAATGCACACGCGTATACTCGTTTTGGAATAGGCACGTGCATACTCGTTTTTGATTGCGCACGCGCATACGCGTTTTGAAACAGGCACACCCCTACTCGTTTTTGAATGCGCACGCGTATACTCGTTTTGAATGCGCACGCGCATACTCGTTTTTGAATGCGCACATGCATACTCGTTTTGATTGCACACGCGCAAACTCGTTTTTGATTGCACACGCGCATACTCGTTTTGGAATAGGCACGCGCATACTCGTTTTTGAAGGCGCACACGCATAGTCGTATTTGAATGCACACGCACGTACTCGTTTTGGAATGGGCACGTACATACTCGTTTTGAATGCGCACGCGCATACGCGTTTTTGAACAGGCACACGCGTACTCGTTTTTTAATGTGCACGCGTATACTCGTTTTGAATGCGCATGCTCATACTCTTTTTTGAATGAACATGCGCATACTCGTTTTGGAATGAGCACGCGCATACTCGTTTTTTAACGCGCACACGCATACTCGTTTTTGAATGCACACGCGCATACTCTTTTTTGAATAGGCACGCGCGTACTCGTTTTTGAATGCGCACGCGCGTACTCGTTTTTGATTGCACACGCGCATACTCGTTTTGGAATAGGCACGCGCATACTCGTTTTGGAATGCGCACTCGCATACTCGTATTTGAATGCACACGCGCGTACTCGTTTTGGAATAGGCACGTGCATACTCGTTTTTGAATGAGCACGCGCATACGCGTTTTTGAACAGGCACACGCATACTCGTTTTTGAATGCGCACGCGTATACTCGTTTTGAATGCGCATGCGCATACTCGTTTTTGAATGCACATGCGCATACTCGTTTTGGAATAAGCACGCGTATACTCGTTTTTGAACGCGCACACGCATACTCGTTTTTGAATGCACACGCGCATACTCGTTTTTGAATAGGCACGCGCGTACTCGTTTTTGAATGCGCACGCGCGTACTCGTTTTTGATTGCACACGCGCATACTCGTTTTGGAATAGGCACGCGCATACTCGTTTTGGAATGCGCACACGCATACTCGTATTTGAATGCACACGCGCGTACTCGTTTTGGAATAGGCACGTGCATACTCGTTTTTGATCGAGCACGCGCATACGCGTTTTTGAACAGGCACACGCATACTCGTTTTTGAATGCGCACGCGTATACTCGTTTTGAATGCGCATGCGCATACTCGTTTTTGAATGCACATGCGCATACTCGTTTTGGAATAAGCACGCGTATACTCGTTTTTGAACGCGCACACTCATACTCGTTTTTGAATGCACACGCGCATACTCGTTTCGAAATAGGCACGCGCATACTCGTTTTGGAATGCGCACGCGCATACTCATTTTTGAATGCGCACACGCATACTCGTATTTGAATGCACACGCGTATACTCGTTTTGGAATAGGCACGTGCATACTCGTTTTTGATTGCGCACGCGCATACGCGTTTTGAAACAGGCACACGCCTACTCGTTTTTGAATGCGCACGCGTATACTCGTTTTGAATGCGCATGCGCATACTCGTTTTTGAATGCACATGCGCATTCTCGTTTTGGAATAAGCACGCGTATACTCGTTTTTGAACGCGCACACGCATACTCGTTTTTGAATGCACACGCGCATACTCGTTTTTGAATAGGCACGCGCGTACTCGTTTTTGAACGCACACACGCATATTCGTTTTTGAATGCACATGCGCATACTCGTTTTGGAATAAGCACGCGTATACTCGTTTTTGAACGCGCACACGCATACTCGTTTTTGAATGCACACGCGCATACTCGTTTTTGAATAGGCACGCGCGTACTCGTTTTTGATTGCACACGCGCATACTCGTTTTGGAATATGCACGCGCATACTCGTTTTGGAATGCGCACACGCATACTCGTATTTGAATGCACACGCGCGTACTCGTTTTGGAATAGGCACGTGCATACTCGTTTTTGATCGAGCACGCGCATACGCGTTTTTGAACAGGCACACGCATACTCGTTTTTGAATGCGCACGCGTATACTCGTTTTGAATGCGCATGCGCATACTCGTTTTTGAATGCACATGCGCATACTCGTTTTGGAATAAGCACGCGTATACTCGTTTTTGAACGCGCACACTCATACTCGTTTTTGAATGCACACGCGCATACTCGTTTCGAAATAGGCACGCGCATACTCGTTTTGGAATGCGCACGCGCATACTCATTTTTGAATGCGCACACGCATACTCGTATTTGAATGCACACGCGTATACTCGTTTTGGAATAGGCACGTGCATACTCGTTTTTGATTGCGCACGCGCATACGCGTTTTGAAACAGGCACACGCCTACTCGTTTTTGAATGCGCACGCGTATACTCGTTTTGAATGCGCATGCGCATACTCGTTTTTGAATGCACATGCGCATTCTCGTTTTGGAATAAGCACGCGTATACTCGTTTTTGAACGCGCACACGCATACTCGTTTTTGAATGCACACGCGCATACTCGTTTTTGAATAGGCACGCGCATACTCGTTTTTGAACGCACACACGCATATTCGTTTTTGAATGCACACGCGCATACTCGTTTTTGAATAGGCACGCGCGTACTCGTTTTTGAATGCGCACGCACATACTCGTTTTTAATTGCACACGCGCATACTCGTTTTGGAATAGGCACGCGCATACTCGTTTTGGAATGCGCACGCGCATACTCATTTTTGAATGCGCACACGCATACTCGTATTTGAATGCACACGCGTATACTCGTTTTGGAATAGGCACGTGCATACTCGTTTTTGATTGCGCACGCGCATACGCGTTTTGAAACAGGCACACGCCTACTTGTTTTTGAATGCGCACGCGTATACTCGTTTTGAATGCGCACGCGCATACTCGTTTTTGAATGCGCACATGCATACTTGTTTTGATTGCACACGCGCATACTCATTTTGGAATAGGCACGCGCATACTCGTTTTTGAATGCGCACACGCATACTCGTATTTGAATGCATACGCGCGTACTCGTTTTGGAATAGGCACATGCATACTCGTTTTTGAATGCGCACGCGCATACTCGTTTTAGAATAAGCAGGCGCATACTCGTTTTTTAACGCACACACGCATACACGTTTTTGAATGCACACGCGCATACTCGTTTTTTAATAGGCACGCGCGTACTCGTTTTTGAATGCGCACGCGCATACTCGTTTTTGATTGCACACGCGCATACTCGTTTTGGAATAGGCACGCGCATACTCGTTTTTAAAGGCGCACACCCATAGTCGTATTTGAATGCACACGCACGTACTCGTTTTGGAATGGGCACGTACATACTCGTTTTGAATGCGCACGCGCATACGCGTTTTTGAACAGGCACACGCGTACTCGTTTTTGAATGCGCACGCGTATACTCGTTTTGAGTGCGCACGCGCATACTCGTTTTTGAATGCACACGCGCATACTCGTTTTGGAATAGGCACGCGCATACTCGTTTTTAATGCGCACACGTATACTCGTATTTGAATGCACACGCGCATACTCGTTTTTGAATAGGCACGCGCGTACTCGTTTTTGAATGCGCACGCGCGTATTCGTTTTTGATTGCACACTCGCATACTTGTTTTGGAATAGGCACGCGCATACTCGTTTTTGAATGCGCACGCGTATACTCGTTTTTGAATGCACACGCGCATACTCGTTTCGAAATAGGCACGCGCATACTCGTTTTGGAATGCGCACGCGCATACTCGTTTTTGAATGCGCACACGCATACTCGTATTTGAATGCACACGCGTATACTCGTTTTGCAATAGGCACGTGCATACTCGTTTTGAAATGCGCACGCGCATACGCGTTTTTAAACAGGCACACGCCTACTCGTTTTTTAATGTGCACGCGTATACTCGTTTTGAATGCGCATGCGCATACTCGTTTTTGAATGAACATGCGCATACTCGTTTTGGAATAAGCACGCGCATACTCGTTTTTTAACGCGCACACGCATACTCGTTTTTGAATGCACACGCGCATACTCGTTTTTGAATAGGCACGCGCGTACTCGTTTTTGAATGCGCACGCGCGTACTCGTTTTTGATTGCACACGCGCATACTCGTTTTGGAATAGGCACGCGCATACTCGTTTTGGAATGCGCACACGCATACTCGTATTTGAATGCACACGCGCGTACTCGTTTTGGAATAGGCACGTGCATACTCGTTTTTGAATGAGCACGCGCATACGCGTTTTTGAACAGGCACACGCATACTCGTTTTTGAATAGGCACGCGCGTACTCGTTTTTGAATGCGCACGCACATACTCGTTTTTAATTGCACACGCGCATACTCGTTTTGGAATAGGCACGCGCATACTCGTTTTGGAATGCGCACGCGCATACTCATTTTTGAATGCGCACACGCATACTCGTATTTGAATGCACACGCGTATACTCGTTTTGGAATAGGCACGTGCATACTCGTTTTTGATTGCGCACGCGCATACGCGTTTTGAAACAGGCACACGCCTACTTGTTTTTGAATGCGCACGCGTATACTCGTTTTGAATGCGCACGCGCATACTCGTTTTTGAATGCGCACATGCATACTTGTTTTGATTGCACACGCGCATACTCATTTTGGAATAGGCACGCGCATACTCGTTTTTGAATGCGCACACGCATACTCGTATTTGAATGCATACGCGCGTACTCGTTTTGGAATAGGCACATGCATACTCGTTTTTGAATGCGCACGCGCATACTCGTTTTAGAATAAGCAGGCGCATACTCGTTTTTTAACGCACACACGCATACACGTTTTTGAATGCACACGCGCATACTCGTTTTTTAATAGGCACGCGCGTACTCGTTTTTGAATGCGCACGCGCATACTCGTTTTTGATTGCACACGCGCATACTCGTTTTGGAATAGGCACGCGCATACTCGTTTTTAAAGGCGCACACCCATAGTCGTATTTGAATGCACACGCACGTACTCGTTTTGGAATGGGCACGTACATACTCGTTTTGAATGCGCACGCGCATACGCGTTTTTGAACAGGCACACGCGTACTCGTTTTTGAATGCGCACGCGTATACTCGTTTTGAGTGCGCACGCGCATACTCGTTTTTGAATGCACACGCGCATACTCGTTTTGGAATAGGCACGCGCATACTCGTTTTGAATGCGCACGCGCATACGCGTTTTTGAACAGGCACACGCGTACTCGTTTTTGAATGCGCACGCGTATACTCGTTTTGAGTGCGCACGCGCATACTCGTTTTTGAATGCACACGCGCATACTCGTTTTGGAATAGGCACGCGCATACTCGTTTTTAATGCGCACACGTATACTCGTATTTGAATGCACACGCGCATACTCGTTTTTGAATAGGCACGCGCGTACTCGTTTTTGAATGCGCACGCGCGTATTCGTTTTTGATTGCACACTCGCATACTTGTTTTGGAATAGGCACGCGCATACTCGTTTTTGAATGCGCACGCGTATACTCGTTTTTGAATGCACACGCGCATACTCGTTTCGAAATAGGCACGCGCATACTCGTTTTGGAATGCGCACGCGCATACTCGTTTTTGAATGCGCACACGCATACTCGTATTTGAATGCACACGCGTATACTCGTTTTGCAATAGGCACGTGCATACTCGTTTTGAAATGCGCACGCGCATACGCGTTTTTAAACAGGCACACGCCTACTCGTTTTTTAATGTGCACGCGTATACTCGTTTTGAATGCGCATGCGCATACTCGTTTTTGAATGAACATGCGCATACTCGTTTTGGAATAAGCACGCGCATACTCGTTTTTTAACGCGCACACGCATACTCGTTTTTGAATGCACACGCGCATACTCGTTTTTGAATAGGCACGCGCGTACTCGTTTTTGAATGCGCACGCGCGTACTCGTTTTTGATTGCACACGCGCATACTCGTTTTGGAATAGGCACGCGCATACTCGTTTTGGAATGCGCACACGCATACTCGTATTTGAATGCACACGCGCGTACTCGTTTTGGAATAGGCACGTGCATACTCGTTTTTGAATGAGCACGCGCATACGCGTTTTTGAACAGGCACACGCATACTCGTTTTTGAATGCGCACGCGTATACTCATTTTGAATGCGCATGCGCATACTCGTTTTGGAATAGGCACGCGCATACTCGTTTTTAATGCGCACACGTATACTCGTATTTGAATGCACACGCGCATACTCGTTTTTGAATAGGCACGCGCGTACTCGTTTTTGAATGCGCACGCGCGTACTCGTTTTTGATTGCACACTCGCATACTCGTTTTGGAATAGGCACGCGCATACTCGTTTTTGAATGCGCAGGCGTATACTCGTTTTTGAATGCACACGCGCATACTCGTTTCGAAATAGGCACGCGCATACTCGTTTTGGAATGCGCACGCGCATACTCATTTTTGAATGCGCACACGCATACTCGTATTTGAATGCACACGCGTATACTCGTTTTGGAATAGGCACGTGCATACTCGTTTTTGATTGCGCACGCGCATACGCGTTTTGAAACAGGCACACGCCTACTCCTTTTTGATTGCGCACGCGTATACTCGTTTTGAATGCGCATGCACATACTCGTTTTTGAATGCACATGCGCATACTCGTTTTGGAATAAGCACGCGTATACTCGTTTTGAATGCGCATGTGCGTACTCGTTTTTGAATGCACATGCGCATACTCGTTTTGGAATAAGCACGTGCATACTCGTTTTTTAACGCGCACACGCATACTCGTTTTTGAATGCACACTCGCATACTCGTTTTGGAATAGGCACACGCATACTCGTTTTTGATTGCGCACGCGCATACGCGTTTTTGAACAGGCACACGCCTACTCGTTTTTGAATTCGCACGCGTATAATCGTTTTGAATGCGCATTCGCATACTCGTTTTTGAATGCGCACGCGTATACTCGTTTTGAATGCGCATGCGCATACTCGTTTTTGAATGCACATGCGCATACTCGTTTTGGAATAAGCACGCGTATACTCGTTTTGAATGCGCATGCGCATACTCGTTTTTGAATGCACATGCGCATACTCGTTTTGGAATAAGCACGTGCATACTCGTTTTTTAACGCGCGCACGCATACTCGTTTTTGAATGCACACTCGCATACTCGTTTTGGAATAGGCACACGCATACTCGTTTTTGATTGCGCACGCGCATACGCGTTTTTGAACAGGCACACGCCTACTCGTTTTTGAATGCGCACGCGTATAATCGTTTTGAATGCGCATTCGCATACTCGTTTTTGAATGCACATGCACATACTCGTTTTGGAATAAACACGCGCATACTCGTTTTTGAACACGCACACGCATACTCGTTTTTTAATGCACACGCGCATACTCGTTTCGAAATAGGCACGCGCATACTCTTTTTGGAATGCGCACGCGCATACTCGTTTTTGAATGCGCACACGCCTACTCGTTTTTGAATGCGCACGCGTATACTCGTTTTGAATGCGCATGCGCATACTCGTTTTTGAATGCACATGTGCATACTCGTTTTGGAATAAGCACGCATATACTCGTTTTTGAACGCGCAGACGCATACTCGTTTTTGAATGCACACGCGCATACTCGTTTTTGAATAGGCACGCGCGTACTCGTTTTTGAACGCACACACGCATATTCGTTTTTGTTGCACACGCAAATACTCGTTTTTGAATAGGCACGCGCGTACTCGTTTTTGAATGCGCACGCACATACTCGTTTTTAATTGCACACGCGCATACTCGTTTTGGAATAGGCACGCGCATACTCGTTTTGGAATGCGCACGCGCATACTCATTTTTGAATGCGCACACGCATACTCGTATTTGAATGCACACGCGTATACTCGTTTTGGAATAGGCACGTGCATACTCGTTTTTGATTGCGCACGCGCATACGCGTTTTGAAACAGGCACACGCCTACTCGTTTTTGAATGCGCACGCGTATACTCGTTTTGAATGCGCACGCGCATACTCGTTTTTGAATGCGCACATGCATACTTGTTTTGATTGCACACGCGCATACTCATTTTGGAATAGGCACGCGCATACTCGTTTTTGAATGCGCACACGCATACTCGTATTTGAATGCACACGCGCGTACTCGTTTTGGAATAGGCACATGCATACTCGTTTTTGAATGCGCACGCGCATACTCGTTTTAGAATAAGCAGGCGCATACTCGTTTTTTAACGCACACACGCATACTCGTTTTTGAATGCACACGCGCATACTCGTTTTTGAATAGGCACGCGCGTACTCGTTTTTGATTGCACACGCGCATACTCTTTTTGGAATAGGCACGCGCATACTCGTTTTTGAAGGCGCACACGCATAGTCGTATTTGAATGCACACGCACGTACTCGTTTTGGAATGGGCACGTACATACTCGTTTTGAATGCGCACGCGCATACGCGTTTTTGAACAGGCACACGCGTACTCGTTTTTGAATGCGCACGCGTATACTCGTTATGAATGCGCACGCGCATACTCGTTTTTGAATGCACACGCGCATACTCGGTTTCCGAATACGCACGCGCATACTCGTTTTGGAATGCGCACGCGCATACTCGTTTTTGAATGCACACGCGCATACTCGTTTCGAAATAGGCACGCGCATACTCTTTTTGGAATGCGCACGCGCATACTCGTTTTTGAATGCGCACACGCCTACTCGTTTTTGAATGCGCACGCGTATACTCGTTTTGAATGCGCATGCGCATACTCGTTTTTGAATGCACATGCGCATACTCGTTTTGGAATAAGCACGCATATACTCGTTTTTGAACGCGCACACGCATACTCGTTTTTGAATGCACACGCGCATACTCGTTTTTGAATAGGCACGCGCGTACTCGTTTTTGAATGCGCACGCGCGTACTGGTTTTTGATTGCACACTCGCATACTCGTTTTGGAATAGGCACGCGCATACTCGTTTTTGAATGCGCACGCGTATACTCGTTTTTGAATGCACACGCGCATACTCGTTTCGAAATAGGCACGCGCATACACGTTTTGGAATGCGCACGCGCATACTCATTTTTGAATGCGCACACGCATACTCGTATTTGAATGCACACGCGTATACTCGTTTTGGAATAGGCACGTGCATACTCGTTTTTGATTTCGCACGCGCATACGCGTTTTGAAACAGGCACACGCCTACTCGTTTTTGAATGCGCACGCGTATACTCGTTTTGAATGCGCATGCGCATACTCGTTTTTGAATGCACATGCGCATACTCGTTTTGGAATAAGCACGCGTATACTCGTTTTGAATGCGCATGCGCATACTCGTTTTTGAATGCACATGCGCATACTCGTTTTGGAATAAGCACGTGCATACTCGTTTTTTAACGCGCACACGCATACTCGTTTTTGAATGCACACTCGCATACTCGTTTTGGAATAGGCACACACATACTCGTTTTTGATTGCGCACGCGCATATGCGTTTTCGAACAGGCACACGCGTACTCGTTTTTGAACGCACACACGCATAATCGTTTTTGAAGGCACACGCGCATACTCGTTTCGGAATACGCACGCGCATACTCGTTTTGGAATGCACACGCGCACACTCGTTTTGGAATAGGCACGTGCGTAATCGTTTTTGAGTGCGAAAGCGCATACGCGTTTTTGAACATGCACACGCGTACTCATTTTCGATTGCACACACGCGTACTCGTTTTGGAATAGGCACGTGCGTACTCGTTTTTGAATGCGAACGCGCATTCGCGTTTTTGAACATGCACACGCGTACTCGTTTTTGAATGGGCACGCGCGTACTCGTTTTTGATTGCGCACGCGTATACTCGTTTCGGAATGCGCACGCGACTACTCGTTTTCGAATAGGCACGCGCATACTTGTTTTTGAATGCGCACAATCATACTCGTTTTGAATGCACATGCGCATACTCGTTTTTGAATGCGCACGCGTACACTCGTTTTGAATGCGCACGCGTATACTCGTTTTTGAATGCGCACGCGCATACTCGTTTTCGAATAGGCACGCGCGTACTCGTTTTTGAACGCGAACGCGCATACGCGTTTTTGAACATGCACACGCGTACTCGTTTTTGAGTGCGCACGCGTATACTCGTTTTTGAATGCGCACGCGTACACTCGTTTTGAATGCGCACGTGTATACTCGTTTTGAATGCACACGCGCATACTCGTTTTTGAATAGGCACGCGTGTACTCGTTTTGGAATGTGCACGCGTATACTCGTTTTGGAATAGGCACGTGCGTACTCGTTTTTGAATGCGAACGCGCATACGCGTTTTTGAACATGCACAGGCTTACTCGTTTTTGAATGCGCACGCGCATACGCGTTTTTGAATGCACATGCGCATTCTCGTTTTGGAATAAGCACGCGTATACTCGTTTTTGAACGCGCACACGCATACTCGTTTTTGAATGCACACGCGCATACTCGTTTTTGAATAGGCACGCGCGTACTCGTTTTTGAACGCACACACGCATATTCGTTTTTGAATGCACACGCACATACTCGTTTTTGAATAGGCACGCGCGTACTCGTTTTTGAATGCGCACGCACATACTCGTTTTTAATTGCACACGCGCATACTCGTTTTGGAATAGGCACGCGCATACTCGTTTTGGAATGCGCACACGCATACTCGTATTTGAATGCACACGCGTATACTCGTTTTGGAATAGGCACGTGCATACTCGTTTTTGATTGCGCACGCGCATACGCGTTTTGAAACAGGCACACGCCTACTCGTTTTTGAATGCGCACGCGTATACTCGTTTTGAATGCGCACGCGCATACTCGTTTTTGAATGCGCACATGCATACTTGTTTTGATTGCACACGCGCATACTCATTTTGGAATAGGCACGCGCATACTCGTTTTTGAATGCGCACACGCATACTCGTATTTGAATGCACACGCGCGTACTCGTTTTGGAATAGGCACATGCATACTCGTTTTTGAATGCGCACGCGCATACTCGTTTTAGAATAAGCAGGCGCATACTCGTTTTTTAACGCACACACGCATACTCGTTTTTGAATGCACACGCGCATACTCGTTTTTGAATAGGCACGTGCGTACTCGTTTTTGAATGCGCACGCGCATACTCGTTTTTGATTGCACACGCGCATACTCGTTTTGGAATAGGCACGCGCATACTCGTTTTTGAAGGCGCACACGCATAGTCGTATTTGAATGCACACGCACGTACTCGTTTTGGAATGGGCACGTACATACTCGTTTTGAATGCGCACGCGCATACGCGTTTTTGAACAGGCACACGCGTACTCGTTTTTGAATGCGCACGCGTATACTCGTTTTGAATGCGCACGCGCATACTCGTTTTTGAATGCACACGCGCATACTTGTTTTGGAATAGGCACGCGCATACTCGTTTTTTAATGCGCACACGTATACTCGTATTTGAATGCACACGCGCATACTCGTTTTTGAATAGGCACGCGCGTACTCGTTTTTGAATGCGCACGCGCGTATTCGTTTTTGATTGCACACTCGCATACTCGTTTTGGAATAGGCACGCGCATACTCGTTTTTGAATGCGCACGCGTATACTCGTTTTTGAATGCACACGCGCGTACTCGTTTTTGATTGCACACGCGCATACTCGTTTTGGAATAGGCACGCGCATACTCGTTTTGGAATGCGCACACGCATACTCGTATTTGAATGCACACGCGCGTACTCGTTTTGGAATAGGCACGTTTATACTCGTTTTTGAATGAGCACGCGCATACGCGTTTTTGAACAGGCACACGCATACTCGTTTTTGAATGCGCACGCGTATACTCGTTTTGAATGCGCATGCGCATACTCGTTTTTGAATGCACATGCGCATACTCGTTTTGGAATAAGCACGCGTATACTCGTTTTTGAACGCGCACACGCATACTCGTTTTTGAATGCACACGCGCATACTCGTTTTTGAATAGGCACGCGCGTACTCGTTTTTGAATGCGCACGCGCGTACTCGTTTTTGATTGCACACTCGCATACTCGTTTTGGAATAGGCACGCGCATACTCGTTTCGAAATAGGCACGCGCATACTCTTTTTGGAATGCGCACGCGCATACTCCTTTTTGAATGCGCACACGCATACTCGTATTTGAATGCACACGCGTATACTCGTTTTGGATTAGGCACGTGCATACTCGTTTTTGATTGCGCACGCGCATACGCGTTTTTAAACAGGCACACGCCTACTCGTTTTGAATGCGCATGCGCATACTCGTTTTTGAATGAACATGCGCATACTCGTTTTGGAATAAGCACGCGCATACTCGTTTTTTAACGCGCACACGCATACTCGTTTTTGAATGCACACGCGCATACTCGTTTTTGAATAGGCACGCGCGTACTCGTTTTTGATTGCGCACGCGCGTACTCGTTTTTGATTGCACACGCGCATACTCGTTTTGGAATAGGCACGCGCATACTCGTTTTGGAATGCGCACACGCATACTCGTATTTGAATGCACACGCGCGTGCTCGTTTTGGAATAGGCACGTGCATACTCGTTTTTGAATGAGCACGCACATACGCGTTTTTGAACAGGCACACGCCTACTCGTTTTTGAATGCGCACGCGTATAATCGTTTTGAATGCGCATTCGCATACTCGTTTTTGAATGCGCACGCGTATACTCGTTTTGAATGCGCATGCGCATACTCGTTGTTGAATGCACATGCGCATACTCGTTTTGGAATAAGCACGCGTATACTCGTTTTGAATGCGCATGCGCATACTCGTTTTTGAATGCACATGCGAATACTCGTTTTGGAATAAGCACGTGCATACTCGTTTTTTAACGCGCACACGCATACTCGTTTTTGAATGCACACTCGCATACTCGTTTTGGAATAGGCACACGCATACTCGTTTTTGATTGCGCACGCGCATACGCGTTTTTGAACAGGCACACGCCTACTCGTTTTTGAATGCGCACGCGTATAATCGTTTTGAATGCGCATTCGCATACTCGTTTTTGAATGCACATGCGCATACTCGTTTTGGAATAAACACGCGCATACTCGTTTTTGAACGCGCACACGCATACTCGTTTTTGAATGCACACGCGCATACTCATTTCGAAATAGGCACGCGCATACTCTTTTTGGAATGCGCACGCGCATACTCGTTTTTGAATGCGCACACGCCTACTCGTTTTTGAATGCGCACGCGTATACTCGTTTTGAATGCGCATGCGCATACTCGTTTTTGAATGCACATGCGCATAGTCGTTTTGGAATAAGCACGCGTATACTCGTTTTTGAACGCGCACACGCATACTCGTTTTTGAATGCACACGCGCATACTCGTTTTTGAATAGGCACGCGCGTACTCGTTTTTGAATGCGCACGCGCCTACTGGTTTTTGATTGCACACTCGCATACTCGTTTTGGAATAGGCACGCGCATACTCGTTTTTGAATGCGCACGCGTATACTCATTTTTGAATGCGCACACGCATACTAGTATTTGAATGCACACGCGTATACTCGTTTTGGAATAGGCACGTGCATACTCGTTTTTGATTGCGCACGCGCATACGCGTTTTGAAACAGGCACACGCCTACTCGTTTTTGAATGCGCACGCGTATACTCGTTTTGAATGCGCACGCGCATACTCGTTTTTGAATGCGCACATGCATACTTGTTTTGATTGCACACGCGCATACTCATTTTGGAATAGGCACGCGCATACTCGTTTTTGAATGCCCACACGCATACTCGTATTTGAATGCACACGCGCGTACTCGTTTTGGAATAGGCACATGCATACTCGTTTTTAAATGCGCACGCGCATACTCGTTTTTGAATGCGCACGCGCATACTCGTTTTAGAATAAGCAGGCGCATACCCGTTTTTTAACGCACACACGCATACTCGTTTTTGAATGCACACGCGCATACTCGTTTTTGAATAGGCACGCGCGTACTCGTTTTTGAATGCGCACGCGCATACTCGTTTTTGATTGCACACGCGCATACTCGTTTTGGAATAGGCACGCGCATACTCGTTTTTGAAGGCGCACACGCATAGTCGTATTTGAATGCACACGCACGTACTCGTTTTGGAATGGGCACGTACATACTCGTTTTGAATGCGCACGCGCATACGCGTTTTTGAACAGGCACACGCGTACTAGTTTTTGAATGCGCACGCGTATACTCGTTTTGAATGCGCACGCGCATACTCGTTTTTGAATGCACACGCGCATACTCGTTTTGGAATAGGCACGCGCATACTCGTTTTTTAATGCGCACACGTATACTCGTATTTGAATGCACACGCGCATACTCGTTTTTGAATAGGCACGCGCGTACTCGTTTTTGAATGCGCACGCGCGTATTCGTTTTTGATTGCACACTCGCATACTCGTTTTGGAATAGGCACGCGCATACTCGTTTTTGAATGCGCACGCGTATACTCGTTTTTGAATGCACACGCGCGTACTCGTTTTTGATTGCACACGAGCATACTCGTTTTGGAATAGGCACGCGCATACTCGTTTTGGAATGCGCACACGCATACTCGTATTTGAATGCACACGCGCGTACTCGTTTTGGAATAGGCACGTGCATACTCGTTTTTGAATGAGCACGCGCATACGCGTTTTTGAACAGGCACACGCATACTCGTTTTTGAATGCGCACGCGTATACTCGTTTTGAATGCGCATGCGCATACTCGTTTTTGAATGCACATGCGCATACTCGTTTTGGAATAAGCACGCGTATACTCGTTTTTGAACGCGCACACGCATACTCGTTTTTGAATGCACACGCGCATACTCGTTTTTGAATAGGCACGCGCGTACTCGTTTTTGAATGCGCACGCGCGTACTCGTTTTTGATTGCACACTCGCATACTCGTTTTGGAATAGGCACGCGCATACTCGTTTCGAAATAGGCACGCGCATACTCTTTTTGGAATGCGCACGCGCATACTCCTTTTTGAATGCGCACACGCATACTCGTATTTGAATGCACACGCGTATACTCGTTTTGGATTAGGCACGTGCATACTCGTTTTTGATTGCGCACGCGCATACGCGTTTTTAAACAGGCACACGCCTACTCGTTTTGAATGCGCATGCGCATACTCGTTTTTGAATGAACATGCGCATACTCGTTTTGGAATAAGCACGCGCATACTCGTTTTTTAACGCGCACACGCATACTCATTTTTGAATGCACACGCGCATACTCGTTTTTGAATAGGCACGCGCGTACTCGTTTTTGATTGCGCACGCGCGTACTCGTTTTTGATTGCACACGCGCATACTCGTTTTGGAATAGGCACGCGCATACTCGTTTTGGAATGCGCACACGCATACTCGTATTTGAATGCACACGCGCGTGCTCGTTTTGGAATAGGCACGTGCATACTCGTTTTTGAATGAGCACGCGCATACGCGTTTTTGAACAGGCACACGCCTACTCGTTTTTGAATGCGCACGCGTATAATCGTTTTGAATGCGCATTCGCATACTCGTTTTTGAATGCGCACGCGTATACTCGTTTTGAATGCGCATGCGCATACTCGTTTTTGAATGCACATGCGCATACTCGTTTTGGAATAAGCACGCGTATACTCGTTTTGAATGCGCATGCGCATACTCGTTTTTGAATGCACATGCGCATACTCGTTTTGGAATAAGCACGTGCATACTCGTTTTTTAACGCGCACACGCATACTCGTTTTTGAATGCACACTCGCATACTCGTTTTGGAATAGGCACACGCATACTCGTTTTTGATTGCACACGCGCATACGCGTTTTTGAACAGGCACACGCCTACTCTTTTTTGAATGCGCACGCGTATAATCGTTTTGAATGCGCATTCGCATACTCAATTTTGAATGCACATGCGCATACTCGTTTTGGAATAAACACGCGCATACTCGTTTTTGAACGCGCACACGCATACTCGTTTTTGAATGCACACGCGCATACTCGTTTCGAAATAGGCACGCGCATACTCTTTTTGGAATGCGCACGCGCATACTCGTTTTTGAATGCGCACACGCCTACTCGTTTTTGAATGCGCACGCGTATACTCGTTTTGAATGCGCATGCGCATACTCGTTTTTGAATGCACATGCGCATACTCGTTTTGGAATAAGCACGCGTATACTCGTTTTTGAACGCGCACACGCATACTCGTTTTTGAATGCACACGCGCATACTCGTTTTTGAATAGGCACGCGCGTACTCGTTTTTGAATGCACACGCGCCTACTGGTTTTTGATTGCACACTCGCATACTCGTTTTGGAATAGGCACGCGCATACTCGTTTTTGAATGCGCACGCGTATACTCGTTTTTGAATGCACACGCGCTTACTCGTTTCGAAATAGGCACGCGCATACACGTTTTGGAATGCGCACGCGCATACTCATTTTTGAATGCGCACACGCATACTCGTATTTGAATGCACACGCGTATACTCGTTTTGGAATAGGCACGTGCATACTCGTTTTTGATTTCGCACGCGCATAGGCGTTTTGAAACAGGCACACGCCTACTCGTTTTTGAATGCGCACGCGTATACTCGTTTTGAATGCGCATGCGCATACTCGTTTTTGAATGCACATGCGCATACTCGTTTTGGAATAAGCACGCGTATACTCGTTTTGAATGCGCATGCGCATACTCGTTTTTGAATGCACATGCGCATACTCGTTTTGGAATAAGCACGTGCATACTCGTTTTTTAACGCGCACACGCATACTCGTTTTTGAATGCACACTCGCATACTCGTTTTGGAATAGGCACACACATACTCGTTTTTGATTGCGCACGCGCATACGCGTTTTCGAACAGGCACACGCGTACTCGTTTTTGAACGCACACACGCATAATCGTTTTTGAAGGCACACGCGCATACTCGTTTCGGAATACGCACGCGCATACTCGTTTTGGAATGCACACGCGCACACTCGTTTTGGAATAGGCACGTGCGTAATCGTTTTTGAGTGCGAAAGCGCATACGCGTTTTTGAACATGCACACGCGTACTCATTTTCGATTGCACACGCGCGTACTCGTTTTGGAATAGGCACGTGCGTACTCGTTTTTGAATGCGAACGCGCATTCGCGTTTTTGAACATGCACACGCGTACTCGTTTTTGAATGGGCACGCGCGTACTCGTTTTTGATTGCGCACGCGTATACTCGTTTCGGAATGCGCACGCGCATACTCGTTTTCGAATAGGCACGCGCATACTTGTTTTTGAATGCGCACAAGCATACTCGTTTTGAATGCACACGCGCATACTCGTTTTTGAATGCGCACGCGTACACTCGTTTTGAATGCGCACGCGTATACTCGTTTTTGAATGCGCACGCGCATACGCGTTTTTCAATGCGTGCACACATACTCGTTCTTGAATGCACACGCGCATACTCGTTTCGGAATACGCACGCGCATACTCGTTTTGAATGCACACGCGCATACTTGTTTTTGAATAGGCATGCGCATACTCGTTTTTGAATGCGCACACGCATACTCGTATTTGATTGCGCACGCGCATACTCGTTTTGCAATGGGCACGTGCATACTCGTTTTTGAATAGGCACGCGCGTACTCGTTTTTGGTTGCGCACGCGCATACTCGTTTTTGAATGCACACGCGCATACTCGTTTTTGAATGGGCACGCGCGTACTCGTTTTTGAATGGCACGCGCATACTCGTTTTTGAATGCACACGCGCATACTCGGTTTGGAATAGGCACGCGCATGCTCGTTTTTGATTGCGCACACGCATTCTCGTATTTGAATGCACACGCGCGTACTCGTTTTTGAACAGGCACACGCATACTCGTTTTTGAATGCGCACGCGTATACTCGTTATGAATGCGCACGTGCATACTCGTTTTTGAATGCACACGCGCATACTCGTTTTGGAATAGGCTCGCACATATTCGTTTTTGAATGCGCACACGCATACTCGTATTTGAATGCACACGCACATACTCGTTTTGGAATAGGCACGTGCATACTCGTTTTTGAATGCACACGCGCGTATGCGTTTTTGAACAGGCACATGCGTACTCGTTTTTGATTGCGCACGCGTATACTCGTTTTTGAATGCGCACACGCATACTCGTTTTTGAATGCACACGCGCATACTATGTTTCGGAATACGCACGCGCATACTCGTTTTGGAATGCGCACGCGCATACTAGTTTTTGAATGCACACGCGCATACTCGTTTTTGAGTGCACACGCGCATACACGTTTCGGAATAGGCACGCACATACTCGTTTTGGAATGCGCACGCACATACTCGTTTTTGAAACTGCAAGTGCGTACTCGTTTTTTAATGCGCACGCGCATACTCGTTTTTGAATGCGCACACGCATACTCGTATTTGAATGCACACGCGTATACACGTTTTGGAATAGGCACGTGCATACTCGTTTTTGATTGCACACGCGCATACTCGTTTTGGAATAGGCACGCGCATACTCGTTTTTGAATGCGCACTCGCATAGTCGTATTTGAATGCACACGCGCGTACTCGTTTTGGAATGGGCACGTGCATACTCGTTTTGAATGCGCAGGCGCATACGTGTTTTTAAACAGGCACACGCGTACTCGTTTTTGAATGCGCACGCGTATACACGTTTTGAATGCGTACGCGCATACTTGTTTTTGAATGCACTCGAGCATACTCGTTTTGGAATAGGCACGCGCATACTCCTTTTTTCATGCGCACACGCATACTCGTATTTGAATGCACACGCACATACTCGCTTTGGAATAGGTACGTGTGTACTCGTTTTTGAATGCGCACACGCGTACTCGTTTTCGAATGCGCACGTGTATACTCGTTTTGAATGCGCACGCGGATACTCGTTTTTGAATGCGCACGCGCATACTCGTTTCGGAATACGCACGCGCATACTCGTTTTGGAATGCGCACGCGCATACTCGTTTTTGAATGCGCACGCGCGTACTCGTTTTCGAATGCGCACGCGCATTCTCCTTTTGGAATAGGCACGTGCGTACTCGTTTTTGAATGCGCACGCGCATACTCGTTTTTGAATGCACACGCGCGTACTCGTTTTGGAATAGGCACGCGCACACTCGTTTTTGAATAGGCATGCGCGTACTCGTTTGAATGCGCACGCAGATACTCGTTTTTGAATGCACACGCGCATACTCGTTTCGGAATACGCACGCGCATACTCGTTTTGGAATGCGCACGCGCAAACTCGTTTTGGAATGCGCACGCGCATACTTGTTTTTGAATGCGCACGCGCGTACTCGTTTTCGAATGCGCACGCGCATTCTCCTTTTGGAATAGGCACGTGCGTACTCGTTTTTGAATGCGCACGCACACACTCGTTTTTGAATAGGCACGCGCATACTCGTTTTTGAATGCGCACGCGCATACTCGTTTTTGAATGCACACGCGCGTACTCGTTTTGGAATAGGCACGCGCATACTCGTTTAGGAGTACGCACGCGCATACTCGTTTTGGAATGCGCACGCGCATGCTCGTTTTCGAATAGGCATGCGCGAACTCGTTTTTGAATGCGCTCGCGCATACGCGTTTTTGAACATTCATACGCGTACTCGTTTTTGAATGCGCACGCGTATACTCGTTTCGAATGCACACGCGCATACTCGTTTTTGAATAGGCACGCGCGTACTCGTTTTTGAATGCGCACACGTATACTCGTTTTTGAGTGCACACGCATACTCGTTTTGAATGCACACGCGCATACTTATTTCGGAATACGCACGTGCATACTCGTTTTGAATGCACACGCGCATACTCGTTTTTGAATAGGCACGCGCGTACTCATTTTTGAATGCGCACGCATATACTCGTTTCGGAATGCGCACGCGCATACTCGTATTCAAATAGGCACACGCATACTCGTTTTTGAATGCGCACACGCATACTCGTATTTGAATGCCTACGCACATACTCGTTTTGGAATAGGCACGTGCATACTCGTTTTTGAATGCACACGCGCATACGCGTTTTTTAACAGGCACATGCGTACTCGGTTTTGAATGCGCACGCGTATACTCGTTTTGAATACGCACGCGCATACTCGTTTCGGAATACGCACGCGCATACTCGTTTCGGAATACGCACGCTCATACTCAATTTGGAATGCGCACGCGCATACTCGTTTTTGAATGCGCACGCGCGTACTCGTTTTTGAATTCACACGCGCATACTTGTTTTGGAATAGGCACGCGCATACTCGTTTTTGAATGCGCACACGCATACTCGTATTTCAATGCACACGCGTATACTCGTTTTTGAATAGGCACGTGCATACTCGTTTTTTAATGCGCACGCGCATACGCGTTTTTGAACAGGCACACGCGTACCCGTTTTTGATGCGCACGTGTATACTCGTTTTGAATGCGCACACGCATACTCGTTTTTGAATGCACATGCGCATACTCGTTTAGGAATAAGCACGGGCATACTCGTTTTTGAACGCGCACATGCATACTCGTTTTTGAATGCACACGCGCATACTCGTTTTGGAATAGGCATGTGCGTACTCGTTTTTGAATGCGCACGCGCTTACGCGTTTCTGAACATGCACACGCGTACTCGTTTTTGAATGCGCATGCGTATACTCGTTTTGAATGCACACGCGCATACACGTTTCGGAATAGGCACGCACATACTCGTTTTGGAATGCGCACGCACATACTCGTTTTTGAAACTGCAAGTGCGTACTCGTTTTTTAATGCGCACGCGCATACTCGTTTTGAATTATACACGAGCATACTTTTTTTTGAATGCACACGCGCATACTCGTTTTTGAATAGGCACACGCATACACGTTTTTGATTGCGCACGCGTATACTCGTTTTTGAATGCACACGCGCATACTCGTTTCGAAATAGGCACGCGCATACTCTTTTTGGAATGCGCACGCGCATACTCGTTTTTGAATGCGCACATGCATACTCGTATTTGAATGCACACGCGTATACTCGTTTTGGAATAGGCACGTGCATACTCGTTTTTGATTGCGCACGCGCATACGCGTTTTCAAACAGGCACACGCCTACTTGTTTTTAAATGCGCACGCGTATACTCGTTTTGAATGCGCATGCGCATACTCGTTTTTGAATGCACATGCGCATACTCGTTTTGGAATAAGCACGCGCATACTCGTTTTTGAACGCGCACACCCATACTCGTTTTTGAATGCACACGCGCATACTCGTTTCGAAATAGGCACGCGCATACTCTTTTTGGAATGCGCACGCGCATACTCCTTTTTGAATGCGCGCACGCATACTCGTATTTGAATGCACACGCGTATACTCGTTTTGGATTAGGCACGTGCATACTCGTTTTTGATTGCGCACGCGCATACGCGTTTTTAAACAGGCACACGCCTACTCGTTTTGAATGCGCATGCGCATACTCGTTTTTGAATGAACATGCGCATACTCGTTTTGGAATAAGCACGCGCATACTCGTTTTTTAACGCGCACACGCATACTCGTTTTTGAATGCACACGCGCATACTCGTTTTTGAATAGGCACGCGCGTACTCGTTTTTGATTGCGCACGCGCGTACTCGTTTTTGATTGCACACGCGCATACTCGTTTTGAAATAGGCACGCGCATACTCGTTTTGGAATGCGCACACGCATACTCGTATTTGAATGCACACGCGCGTACTCGTTTTGGAATAGGCACGTGCATACTCGTTTTTGAATGAGCACGCGCATACGCGTTTTTGAACAGGCACACGCATACTCGTTTTTGAATGCGCACGCGTATACTCGTTTTGAATGCGCATGCGCATACTCGTTTTTGAATGCACATGCGCATACTCGTTTTGGAATAAGCTCGCGTATACTCGTTTTTGAACGCGCACACGCATACTCGTTTTTGAATGCACACGCGCATACTCGTTTTTGAATAGGCACGCGCGTACTCGTTTTTGAATGCGCACGCGCGTACTCGTTTTTGATTGCACACTCGCATACTCGTTTTGGAATAGGCACGCGCATACTCGTTTTTGAATGCGCACGCGTATAGTCGTTTTTGAATGCACACGCGCATACTCGTTTCGAAATAGGCACGCGCATACTCGTTTTGGAATGCGCACGCGCATACTCATTTTTGAATGCGCACACGCATACTCGTATTTGAATGCACACGCGTATACTCGTTTTGGAATAGGCACGTGCATACTCGTTTTTGATTGCGCACGCGCATACGCGTTTTGAAACAGGCACACGCCTACTTGTTTTTGAATGCGCACGCGTGTACTCGTTATGAATGCGCACGCGCATACTCGTTTTTGAATGCACACGCGCATACTCGGTTTCCGAATACGCACGCGCATACTCGTTTTGGAATGCGCACGCGCATACTAGTTTTTGAATGCACACGCGCATAATCGTTTTTGAATGCACACACGCATACTCGTTTTTGAATAGGCACGCGCGTACTCGTTTTTGAATGCGCACGCGCGTACTTATTTTTGATTGCACACTCGCATACTCGTTTTCGAATAGGCACGCGCATACTCGTTTTTGAATGCGCACGCGTATACTCGTTTTTGAATGCACACGCGCATACTCGTTTCGAAATAGGCACGCGCATACTCGTTTTGGAATGCGCACGCGCATACTCGTTTTTGAATGCGCACACGCATTCTCGTATTTGAATGCACACGCGTATACTCGTTTTGGAATAGGCACGTGCATAGTCGTTTTTGATTGCGCACGCGCATACGCGTTTTTAAACAGGCACACGCGTACTCGTTTTTGATTGCGCACGCGTATAGTCGTTATGATTGCGCACGCGCATACTCGTTTTTGAATGCACACGCGCATACTCGGTTTCGGAATACGCACGCGCATACTCGTTTTGGAATGCGCACGCGCATACTAGTTTTTGAATGCACACGCGCATGATCGTTTTCGAATAGGCACGCGCATACTCGTTTTTGAAAGCACACGCGCATACTCGTTTTTGAATGCACACGCGCATACACGTTTCAGAATAGGCACGCACATACTCGTTTTGGAATGCGCACGCACATACTCGTTTTTGAAACTGCAAGTGCGTACTCGTTTTTTAATGCGCATGCGCATACTCGTTTTGAATTATACACGAGCATACTTGTTTTTGAATGCACGTACGCATACTCGTTTTGGAATAAGCACGCGCATACTCGTTTTTGAACGCGCACACGCATACTCGTTTTTGAATGCACACGCGCATACTCGTTTTTGAATAGGCACGTGCGTACTCGTTTTTGAATGCGCACGCGCGTACTCGTTTTTTATTGCACACTCGCATACTCGTTTTTGAATGCGCACACGCATACTCGTATTTGAATGCCTACGCACATACTCGTTTTGGAATAGGCACGTGCATACTCGTTTTTGAATGCACACGCGCATACGCGTTTTTTAACAGGCACATGCGTACTCGGTTTTGAATGCGCACGCGTATACTCGTTTTGAATACGCACGCGCATACTCGTTTCGGAATACGCACGCGCATACTCTTTTCGGAATACGCACGCTCATACTCAATTTGGAATGCGCACGCGCATACTCGTTTTTGAATGCGCACGCGCGTACTCGTTTTTGAATTCACACGCGCATACTTGTTTTGGAATAGGCACGCGCATACTCGTTTTTGAATGCGCACACGCATACTCGTATTTGAATGCACACGCGTATACTCGTTTTGGAATAGGCACGTGCATACTCGTTTTTTAATGCGCACGCGCATACGCGTTTTTGAACAGGCACACGCGTACCCGTTTTTGATGCGCACGTGTATACTCGTTTTGAATGCGCACACGCATACTCGTTTTTGAATGCACATGCGCATACTCGTTTAGGAATAAGCACGGGCATACTCGTTTTTGAACGCGCACATGCATACTCGTTTTTGAATGCACACGCGCATACTCGTTTTGGAATAGGCATGTGCGTACTCGTTTTTGAATGCGCACGCGCTTACGCGTTTCTGAACATGCACACGCGTACTCGTTTTTGAATGCGCATGCGTATACTCGTTTTGAATGCACACGCGCATACACGTTTCGGAATAGGCACGCACATACTCGTTTTGGAATGCGCACGCACATACTCGTTTTTGAAACTGCAAGTGCGTACTCGTTTTTTAATGCGCACGCGCATACTCGTTTTGAATTATACACGAGCATACTTTTTTTTGAATGCACACGCGCATACTCGTTTTTGAATAGGCACACGCATACACGTTTTTGATTGCGCACGCGTATACTCGTTTTTGAATGCACACGCGCATACTCGTTTCGAAATAGGCACGCGCATACTCTTTTTGGAATGCGCACGCGCATACTCGTTTTTGAATGCGCACATGCATACTCGTATTTGAATGCACACGCGTATACTCGTTTTGGAATAGGCACGTGCATACTCGTTTTTGATTGCGCACGCGCATACGCGTTTTCAAACAGGCACACGCCTACTTGTTTTTAAATGCGCACGCGTATACCCGTTTTGAATGCGCATGCGCATACTCGTTTTTGAATGCACATGCGCATACTCGTTTTGGAATAAGCACGCGCATACTCGTTTTTGAACGCGCACACCCATACTCGTTTTTGAATGCACACGCGCATACTCGTTTCGAAATAGGCACGCGCATACTCTTTTTGGAATGCGCACGCGCATACTCCTTTTTGAATGCGCACACGCATACTCGTATTTGAATGCACACGCGTATACTCGTTTTGGATTAGGCACGTGCATACTCGTTTTTGATTGCGCACGCGCATACGCGTTTTTAAACAGGCACACGCCTACTCGTTTTGAATGCGCATGCGCATACTCGTTTTTGAATGAACATGCGCATACTCGTTTTGGAATAAGCACGCGCATACTCGTTTTTTAACGCGCACACGCATACTCGTTTTTGAATGCACACGCGCATACTCGTTTTTGAATAGGCACGCGCGTACTCGTTTTTGATTGCGCACGCGCGTACTCGTTTTTGATTGCACACGCGCCTACTCGTTTTGGAATAGGCACGCGCATACTCGTTTTGGAATGCGCACACGCATACTCGTATTTGAATGCACACGCGCTTACTCGTTTTGGAATAGGCACGTGCATACTCGTTTTTGAATGAGCACGCGCATACGCGTTTTTGAACAGGCACACGCATACTCGTATTTGAATGCGCACGCGTATACTCGTTTTGAATGCGCATGCGCATACTCGTTTTTGAATGCACATGCGCATACTCGTTTTGGAATAAGCACGCGTATACTCGTTTTTGAACGCGCACACGCATACTCATTTTTGAATGCACACGCGCATACTCGTTTTTGAATAGGCACGCGCGTACTCGTTTTTGAATGCGCACGCGCGTACTCGTTTTTGATTGCACACTCGCATACTCGTTTTGGAATAGGCACGCGCATACTCGTTTTTGAATGCGCACGCGTATACTCGTTTTTGAATGCACACGCGCATACTCGTTTCGAAATAGGCACGCGCATACTCGTTTTGGAATGCGCACGCGCATACTCATTTTTGAATGCGCACACGCATACTCGTATTTGAATGCACACGCGTATACTCGTTTTGGAATAGGCACGTGCATACTCGTTTATGATTGCGCACGCGCATACGCGTTTTGAAACAGGCACACGCCTACTCGTTTTTGAATGCGCACGCGTGTACTCGTTATGAATGCGCACGCGCATACTCGTTTTTGAATGCACACGCGCATACTCGGTTTCCGAATACGCACGCGCATACTCGTTTTGGAATGCGCACGCGCATACTAGTTTTTGAATGCGCACACGCATACTCGTATTTGAATGCACACGCGTATACTCGTTTTGGAATAGGCACGTGCATACTCGTTTTTGATTGCGCACGCGCATACGCGTTTTTAAACAGGCACACGCGTACTCGTTTTTGAATGCGCACGCGTATACTCGTTATGAATGCGCACGCGAATACTCGTTTTTGAATGCGCACGCGCATACTCGTTTTGAATTATACACGAGCATACTTGTTTTTGAATGCACACGCGCATACTCGTTTTGGAATGCGCACGCGCATACTCGTTTTTGAATAGGCACACGCATACTCGTTTTTGATTGCGCACGCGTATACTCGTTTTTGAATGCACACGCGCATACTCGTTTCGAAATAGGCACGCGCATACTCTTTTTGGAATGCGCACGCGCATACTCGTTTTTGAATGCGCACACGCATACTCGTATTTGAATGCACACGCGTACACTCGTTTTGGAATAGGCACGTGCATACTCGTTTTTGATTGCGCACGCGCATACGCGTTTTTAAACAGGCACACGCCTACTCGTTTTTGAATGCGCACGCGTATACTCGTTTTGAATGCGCATGCGCATACTCGTTTTTGAATGCACGTACGCATACTCGTTTTGGAATAAGCACGCGCATACTCGTTTTTGAACGCGCACACGCATACTCGTTTTTGAATGCACACGCGCATACTCGTTTTTGAATAGGCACGCGCGTACTCGTTTTTGAATGCGCACGCGCGTACTCGTTTTTGATTGCACACTCGCAGACTCGTTTTGGAATAGGCACGCGCATACTCGTTTTTGAATGCGCACGCGTATACTCGTTTTTGATTGCACACGCACATACTCGTTTTGGAATAGGCACGTGCATACTAGTTTTTGAATGCACACGCGCGTATGCGTTTTTGAACAGGCACATGCGTACTCGTTTTTGATTGCGCACGCGTGTACTCGTTTTTGAATGCGCACACGCATACTCGTTTTTGAATGCACACGCGCATTCTATGTTTCGGAATACGCACGCGCATACTCGTTTTGGAATGCGCACGCGCATACTAGTTTTTGAATGCACACGCGCATACTCGTTTTCGAATAGGCACGCGCATACTCGTTTTTGAAAGCACACGCGCATACTCGTTTTGATTGCACACGCGCATACTCATTTTGGAATAGGCACGCGCATACTCGTTTTTGAATGCGCACACGCATACTCGTATTTGAATGCACACGCGCGTACTCGTTTTGGAATAGGCACATGCATACTCGTTTTTGAATGCGCACGCGCATACTCGTTTTAGAATAAGCACGCGCATACTCGTTTTTTAACGCACACACGCATACTCGTTTTTGAATGCACACGCGCATACTCGTTTTTGAATAGGCACGCGCGTACTCGTTTTTGAATGCGCACGCGCATACTCGTTTTTGATTGCACACACGCATAGTCGTATTTGAATACACACGCGCGTACTCGTTTTGGAATGGGCACGTGCATACTCGTTTTGAATGCGCACGCGCACACGCGTTTTTGAACAGGCACACGCATACTCGTTTTTGAATGCGCACGCGTATACTCGTTTTGAATGCGCACGCGCATACTCGTTTTTGAATGCACACGCGCATACTCAGTTTCGGAATACGCACGCGCATACTCGTTTTGGAATGCGCACGCGCATACTAGTTTTTGAATGCACACGCGCATACTCGTTTTCGAATAGGCACGCGCTTACTCGTTTTTGAAAGCACACGCGCATACTCGTTTTTGAATGCACACGCGCATACACGTTTCGGAATAGGCACGCACATACTCGTTTTGGAATGCGCACGCACATACTCGTTTTTGAAACTGCAAGTGCGTACTCGTTTTTTAATGCGCAGGCGCATACTCGTTATGAATTATACATGAGCATACTTGTTTTTGAATGCACACGCGCATACTCGTTTTGGAATGCGCACGCACATAGTCGTTTTTGAATAGGCACACGCATACTCGTTTTTGATTGCGCACGCTTATACTCGTTTTTGAATGCACACGCGCATACTCGTTTCGAAATAGGCACGCGCATACTCTTTTTGGAATGCGCACGCGCATACTCGTCTTTGAATGCACACGTGCATACCCGTATTTGAATGCACACGCGTATACTCGTTTTGGAATAGGCACGTGCATACTCGTTTTTGATTGCGCACGCGCATACGCGTTTTTAAACAGGCACACGCCTACTCGTTTTTGAATGCGCACGCGTATACTCGTTTTGAATGCGCATGCGCATACTCGTTTTTGAATGCACATGCGCATACTCGTTTTGGAATAAGCACGCGCATACTCGTTTTGGAATGCGCACACGCATACTCGTTTTTGAATGCACACGCGCATACTCGTTTCAAAATAGGCACGCACATACTCTTTTTGGAATGCGCACGCGCATATTCGTTTTTGAATGCACACGCGCATACTCGTTTTTGAATAGGCACGCGCGTACTCGTTTTTGAATGCGCACGCACATACTCGTTTTTGATTGCACACGTGCATACTCGTTTTGGAATAGGCACGCGCATACTCGTTTTGGAATGCGCACGCGCATACTCATTTTTGATTGCGCACACGCATACTCGTATTTGAATGCACACGCGTATACTCGTTTTGGAATAGGCACGTGCATACTCGTTTTTGATTGCGCACGCGCATACGCGTTTTGAAACAGGCACACGCCTACTCGTTTTTGAATGCGCACGCGTATACTCGTTTTGAATGCGCATGCGCATACTCGTTTTTGAATGCACATGCGCATACTCGTTTTGGAATAAGCACGCGTATACTCGTTTTGAATGCGCATTCGCATACTCGTTTTTGAATGCACATGCGCATACTCGTTTTGGAATAAGCACGTGCATACTCGTTTTTTGACGCGCACACGCATACTCGTTTTTGAATGCACACTCGCATACTCGTTTTGGAATAGGCACACGCATACTCGTTTTTGATTGCGCACGCGCATACGCGTTTTTGAACAGGCACACGCGTACTCGTTTTTGAATGCACACACGCATACTCGTTTTGGAATGCACACGCGCACACTCGTTTTGGAATAGGCACGTGCGTAATCGTTTTTGAGTGCGAAAGCGCATACACGTTTTTGAACATGCACACGCGTACTCATTTTCGATTGCACACGCGCGTACTCGTTTTGGAATAGGCACGTGCGTACTCGTTTTTTAATGCGAACGCGCATACGCGTTTTTGAACATGCACACGCGTACTCGTTTTTGAATGCGCACGCGTATACTCGTTTTGAATGCACACGCGCATACACGTTTCGGAATAGGCACGCACATACTCGTTTTTGAATGCGCACACGCATACTCGTTTTTGAATGCACACGCGCATTCTATGTTTCGGAATACGCGCGCGCATACTCGTTTTGGAATGCGCACGCGCATACTAGTTTTTGAATGCACACGCGCATACTCGTTTTCGAATAGGCACGCGCATACTCGTTTTTGAAAGCACAAGCGCATACTCGTTTTTGAATGTACACGCGCATACTCGTTTCGAAATAGGCACGCGCATACTCGTTTTGGAATGCGCACTCGCATACTCGTTTTTGAATGCGCACACGCATACTCGTTTTGATTGCACACGCGCATACTCATTTTGGAATAGGCAAGCGCATACTCGTTTTTGAATGCGCAAACGCATACTCGTATTTGAATGCACACGCGCGTACTCGTTTTGGAATAGGCACATGCATACTCGTTTTTGAATGCGCACGCGCATGCTCGTTTTAGAATAAGCACGCGCATACTCGTTTTTTAACGCACACACGCATACTCGTTTTTGAATGCACACGCGCATACTCGTTTTTGAATAGGCACGCGCGTACTCGTTTTTGAATGCGCACGCGCATACTCGTTTTTGATTGCACACGCGCATACTCGTTTTGGAATAGGCACGCGCATACTCGTTTTTGAAGGCGCACATGCATAGTCGTATTTGAATGCACATGCACGTACTCGTTTTGGAATGGGCACGTACATACTCGTTTTGAATGCGCACGCGCATACGCGTTTTTGAACAGGCACACTCGTACTCTTTTTTGAATGCGCACGCGTATACTCGTTTTGAATGCGCACGCGCATCCTCGTTTTTGAATGCACACGCGCATACTCGTTTTGGAATAGGCACGCGCATATTCTTTTTTAATGCGCACACGCATACTCGTATTTGAATGCACACGCGCATACTCGTTTTGGAACAGGTAGGTGCGTACTCGTTTTTGAATGCGCACACGCATACTCAGTTTGAATGCGCACGCACATACTCGTTTTTAAAATGCACACGCGCATACTCGTTTTTGAACGCACACACGCATATTCGTTTTTGAATGCACACGCGCATACTCGTTTTTGAATAGGCACGCGCGTACTCGTTTTTGAATGCTCACACACATGCTCGTTTTTGATTGCACACGCGCATACTCGTTTTGGAATAGGCACGCGCATACTCGTTTTTGAATGCGCACACGCATAGTCGTATTTGAATGCACACGCGCGTACTCGTTTTGGAATGGGCACGTGCATACTCGTTTTGAATGCGCACGCGCACACGCGTTTTTGAACAGGCACACGCATACTCGTTTTTGAATGCGCACGCGTATACTCGTTTTGAATGCGCACGCGCATACTCGTTTTTGAATGCACACGCCCATACTCGGTTTCGGAATACGCACGCGCATACTCGTTTTGGAATGCGCACGCGCATACTAGTTTTTGAATGCACCCGCGCATACTCGTTTTCGAATAGGCACGCCATTACTCGTTTTTGAAAGCACACGCGCATACTCGTTTTTGAATGCACACGCGCATACACGTTTCGGAATAGGCACGCACATACTCGTTTTGGAATGCGCACGCACATACTCGTTTTTGAAACTGCAAGTGCGTACTCGTTTTTTAATGCGCAGGCGCATACTCGTTTTGAATTATACACGAGCATACTTGTTTTTGAATGCACACGCGCATACTCGTTTTGGAATGCGCACGCGCATAGTCGTTTTTGAATAGGCACACGCATACTCGTTTTTGATTGCGCACGCTTATACTCGTTTTTGAATGCACACGCGCATACTCGTTTCGAAATAGGCACGCGCATACTGTTTTTGGAATGCGCACGCGCATACTCGTTTTTGAATGCACACGTGCATACTCGTATTTGAATGCACACGCGTATACTCGTTTTGGAATAGGCACGTGCATACTCGTTTTTGATTGCGCACGCGCATACGCGTTTTTAAACAGGCACACGCCTACTCGTTTTTGAATGCGCACGCGTATACTCGTTTTGAATGCGCATGCGCATACTCGTTTTTGAATGCACATGCGCATACTCGTTTTGGAATAAGCACGCGCATACTCGTTTTTGAACGCGCACACGCATACTCGTTTTTGAATGCACACGCACATACTCTTTTTGGAATGCGCACGCGCATACTCGTTTTTGAATGCGCACACGCCTACTCGTTTTTGAATGCGCACGCACATACTCGTTTTGCAATAAGCACGTGCATACTCGTTTTTGAATGCGCGTGCGCATACGCGTTTTTAAACAGGCACACGCCTACTCGTTTTTTAATGCGCACGCGTATACTCGTTTTGGAATAAGCACGCGCATACTCGTTTTTTAACGCACACGCATACTCGTTTTTGAATGCACACGCGCATACTCGTTTTTGAATAGGCACGCGCGTACTTGTTTTTGCATGCGCACGCGCGTACTCGTTTTTGATTGCACACGCGCATACTCGTTTTGGAATAGGCACGCGCATACTCGTTTTGGAATGCGCACACGCATACTCGTTTTTGAATGCACACGCGCATACTCGTTTCGAAATAGGCACGCACATACTCTTTTTGGAATGCGCACGCGCATACTCGTTTTTCAATGCGCACACGCCTACTCGTTTTTGAATGCGCACGCGTATACTCGTTTTGAATGCGCATGCGCATACTCGTTTTTGAATGCACATGCGCATACTCGTTTTGGAATAAGCACGCGTATACTCGTTTTTGAACGCGCACACGCATACTCGTTTTTGAATGCACACGCGCATACTCGTTTTTGAATAGGCACGCGCGTACTCGTTTTTGAATGCGCACGCGCGTACTCGTTTTTGATTGCACACTCGCATACTCGTTTTGGAATAGGCACGCGCATACTTGTTTTTGAATGCGCACGCGTATACTCGTTTTTGAATGCACACGCGCATACTCGTTTCGAAATAGGCACGCGCATACTCTTTTTGGAATGCGCACGCGCATACTCATTTTTGAATGCGCACACGCATACTCGTATTTTAATGCACACGCGTATACTCGTTTTGGAATAGGCACGTGCATACTCGTTTTTGATTGCGCACGCGCACACTCGTTTTGGAATAGGCACGTGCGTAATCGTTTTTGAGTGCGAAAGGGTATACGCGTTTTTGAACATGCACACGCGTACTCATTTTCGATTGCACACGCGCGTACTCGTTTTGGAATAGGCACGTGCGTACTCGTTTTTGAATGCGAACGCGCATACGCGTTTTTGAACATGCACACGCGTACTCGTTTTTGAATGCGCACGCGTATACTCGTTTTGAATGCACACGCGCATACACGTTTCGGAATAGGCACGCACATACTCGTTTTGGAATGCGCACGCACATACTCGTTTTTGAAACTGCAAGTGCGTACTCGTTTTTTAATGCGCACGCGCATACTCGTTTTGAATTATACACGAGCATACTTGTTTTTGAATGCACACGCGCATACTCGTTTTGGAATGCGCACGCACATACTCGTTTTTGAATAGGCACACGCATACTCGTTTTTGAGTGCGCACGCGTATACTCGTTTTTGAATGCACAGGCGCATACTCGTTTCGAAATAGGCACGCGCATACTCTTTTTCGAATGCGCACGCGCATACTCGTTTTTGAATGCGCACACGCATACTCGTATTTGAATGCACACGCGTATACTCGTTTTGGAATAGGCACGTGCATACTCGTTTTTGATTGCGCACGCGCATACGCGTTTTTAAACAGGCACACGCCTACTCGTTTTTGAATGCGCACGCGTATACTCGTTTTGAATGCGCATGCGCATACTCGTTTTTGAATGCACATGCGCATACTCGTTTTGGAATAAGCACGCGCATACTCGTTTTTGAACGCGCACACGCATACTCGTTTTTGAATGCACACGCACATACTCTTTTTGGAATGCGCACGCGCATACTCGTTTTTGAATGCGCACACGCCTACTCGTTTTTGAATGCGCACGCACATACTCGTTTTGCAATAAGCACGTGCATACTCGTTTTTGAATGCGCGTGCGCATACGCGTTTTTAAACAGGCACACGCCTACTCGTTTTTTAATGCGCACGCGTATACTCGTTTTGGAATAAGCACGCGCATACTCGTTTTTTAACGCACACGCATACTCGTTTTTGAATGCACACGCGCATACTCGTTTTTGAATAGGCACGCGCGTACTTGTTTTTGCATGCGCACGCGCGTACTCGTTTTTGATTGCACACGCGCATACTCGTTTTGGAATAGGCACGCGCATACTCGTTTTGGAATGCGCACACGCATACTCGTTTTTGAATGCACACGCGCATACTCGTTTCGAAATAGGCACGCACATACTCTTTTTGGAATGCGCACGCGCATACTCGTTTTTCAATGCGCACACGCCTACTCGTTTTTGAATGCGCACGCGTATACTCGTTTTGAATGCGCATGCGCATACTCGTTTTTGAATGCACATGCGCATACTCGTTTTGGAATAAGCACGCGTATACTCGTTTTTGAACGCGCACACGCATACTCGTTTTTGAATGCACACGCGCATACTCGTTTTTGAATAGGCACGCGCGTACTCGTTTTTGAATGCGCACGCGCGTACTCGTTTTTGATTGCACACTCGCATACTCGTTTTGGAATAGGCACGCGCATACTTGTTTTTGAATGCGCACGCGTATACTCGTTTTTGAATGCACACGCGCATACTCGTTTCGAAATAGGCACGCGCATACTCTTTTTGGAATGCGCACGCGCATACTCATTTTTGAATGCGCACACGCATACTCGTATTTTAATGCACACGCGTATACTCGTTTTGGAATAGGCACGTGCATACTCGTTTTTGATTGCGCACGCGCACACTCGTTTTGGAATAGGCACGTGCGTAATCGTTTTTGAGTGCGAAAGGGTATACGCGTTTTTGAACATGCACACGCGTACTCATTTTCGATTGCACACGCGCGTACTCGTTTTGGAATAGGCACGTGCGTACTCGTTTTTGAATGCGAACGCGCATACGCGTTTTTGAACATGCACACGCGTACTCGTTTTTGAATGCGCACGCGTATACTCGTTTTGAATGCACACGCGCATACACGTTTCGGAATAGGCACGCACATACTCGTTTTGGAATGCGCACGCACATACTCGTTTTTGAAACTGCAAGTGCGTACTCGTTTTTTAATGCGCACGCGCATACTCGTTTTGAATTATACACGAGCATACTTGTTTTTGAATGCACACGCGCATACTCGTTTTGGAATGCGCACGCACATACTCGTTTTTGAATAGGCACACGCATACTCGTTTTTGAGTGCGCACGCGTATACTCGTTTTTGAATGCACAGGCGCATACTCGTTTCGAAATAGGCACGCGCATACTCTTTTTCGAATGCGCACGCGCATACTCGTTTTTGAATGCGCACACGCATACTCGTATTTGAATGCACACGCGTATACTCGTTTTGGAATAGGCACGTGCATACTCGTTTTTGATTGCGCACGCGCATACGCGTTTTTAAACAGGCACACGCCTACTCGTTTTTGAATGCGCACGCGTATACTCGTTTTGAATGCGCACGCGCGTACTCGTTTTTGATTGCACACTCGTATACTCGTTTTGGAATAGGCAAGCGCATACTCGTTTTTGAATGCGCACTCGTATACTCGTTTTTGAATGCACACGCGCATACTCGTTTCGAAATAGGCACGCGCATACTCGTTTTGGAATGCGCACGCGCATACTCGTTTTTGAATGCGCCCACACATACTCGTATTTGAATGCACACGCGTATACTCGTTTTGCAATAGGCACGTGCATACTCGTTTTTGAATGCGCATGCGCATACGCGTTTTTAAACAGGCACACGCCTACTCGTTTTTTAATGCGCACGCGTATACTCATTTTGAATAGGCATGCGCATACTCGTTTTTGAATGAACATGCGCATACTCGTTTTGGAATAAGCACACGCATACTCGTTTTTTAACCCGCACACGCATACTCGTTTTTGAATGCACACGCGCATACTCGTTTTTGAATAGGCACGCGCGTACTTGTTTTTGAATGCGCACGCGCGTACTCGTTTTTGATTGCACACGCGCATACTCGTTTTGGAAGAGGCACGCGCATACTCGTTTTGGAATGCCCACACGCATACTCGTTTTTGAATGCACACGCGCATACTCGTTTCGCAATAGGCACGCACATACTCTTTTTGGAATGCGCACGCGCATACTCGTTTTTGAATGCGCACACGCCTACTCGTTTTTGAATGCGCACGCGTATACTCGTTTTGAATGCGCGTGCGCATACTCGTTTTTGAATGCACATGCGCATACTCGTTTTGGAATAAGCACGCGTATACTCGTTTTTGAACGCGCACACGCATACTCGTTTTTGAATGCACACGCGCATACTCGTTTTTGAATAGGCACGCGCGTACTCGTTTTTGAATGCGCACGCGCGCACTCGTTTTTGATTGCACACTCGCATACTCGTTTTGGAATAGGCACGCGCATACTTGTTTTTGAATGCGCACGCGTATACTCGTTTTTGAATGCACACGCGCATACTCGTTTCGAAATAGGCACGCGCATACTCGTTTTGGAATGCGCACGCGCATACTCATTTTTGAATGCGCACACGCATACTCGTATTTGAATGCACACGCGTATACTCGTTTTGGAATAGGCACGTGCATACTCGTTTTTGATTGCGCACGCGCATACGCGTTTTGAAACAGGCACACGCCTACTCGTTTTTGAACGCGCACGCGTATACTCGTTTTGAATGCGCATGCGTATACTCGTTTTGAATGCGCATGCGCATACTCGTTTTTGAATGCACATGCGCATACTCGTTTTGGAATAAGCACGCGTATACTCGTTTTTGAACGCGCACACGCATACTCGTTTTTGAATGCACACGCGCATACTCGTTTTTGAATAGGCACGCGCGTACTCGTTTTTGAATGCGCACGCGCGCACTCGTTTTTGATTGCACACTCGCATACTCGTTTTGGAATAGGCACGTGCATACTTGTTTTTGAATGCGCACGCGTATACTCGTTTTTGAATGCACACGCGCATACTCGTTTCGAAATAGGCACGCGCATACTCGTTTTGGAATGCGCACGCGCATACTCGTTTTTGAATGCACACGTGCATACTCGTATTTGAATGCACACGCGTATACTCGTTTTGGAATAGGCACGTGCATACTCGTTTTTGATTGCGCACGCGCATACGCGTTTTTAAACAGGCACACGCCTACTCGTTTTTGAATGCGCACGCGTATACTCGTTTTGAATGCGCATGCGCATACTCGTTTTTGAATGCACATGCGCATACTCGTTTTGGAATAAGCACGCGCATACTCGTTTTTGAACGCGCACACGCATACTCGTTTTTGAATGCACACGCGCATACTCGTTTCGAAATAGGCACGCACATACTCTTTTTGGAATGCGCACGCGCATACTCGTTTTTGAATGCGCACACGCCTACTCGTTTTTGAATGCGCACGCGTATACTCGTTTTGAATGCGCATGCGCATACTCGTTTTTGAATGCACATGCGCATACTCGTTTTTGAATAAGCACGCGTATACTCGTTTTTGAACGCGCACACGCATACTCGTTTTTGAATGCACACGCGCATACTCGTTTTTGAATAGGCACGCGCGTACTCGTTTTTGAACGCACACACGCATATTCGTTTTTGAATGCACACGCGCATACTCGTTTTTGAATAGGCACGCGCGTACTCGTTTTTGAATGCGCACGCACATACTCGTTTTTGATTGCACACGCGCATACTCGTTTTGGAATAGGCACGCGCATACTCGTTTTGGAATGCGCACGCGCATACTCATTTTTGAATGCGCACACGCATACTCGTATTTGAATGCACACGCGTATACTCGTTTTGGAATAGGCACGTGCATACTCGTTTATGATTGCGCACGCGCATACGCGTTTTGAAACAGGCACACGCCTACTCGTTTTTGAATGCGCACGCGTATACTCGTTTTGAATGCGCATGCGCATACTCGTTTTTGAATGCACATGCGCATACTCGTTTTGGAATAAGCACGCGTATACTCGTTTTGAATGCGCATACTCGTTTTTGAATGCACATGCGCATACTCGTTTTGGAATAAGCACGTGCATACTCGTTTTTTAACGCGCACACGCATACTCGTTTTTGAATGCACACTCGCATACTCGTTTTGGAATAGGCACACGCATACTCGTTTTTGATTGCGCACGCGCATACGCGTTTTTGAACAGGCACACGCGTACTCGTTTTTGAATACACACACGCATACTCGTTTTTGAATGCACACGCGCATACTCGTTTCGGAATACGCACGCGCATACTCGTTTTGGAATGCACACGCGCACACTCGTTTTGGAATAGGCACGTGCGTAATCGTTTTTGAGTGCGAAAGCGTATACGCGTTTTTGAACATGCACACGCGTACTCATTTTCGATTGCACACGCGCGTACTCGTTTTGGAATAGGCACGTGCGTACTCGTTTTTGAATGCGAACGCGCATACGCGTTTTTGAACATGCACACGCGTACTCGTTTTTGAATGCGCACGCGTATACTCGTTTTGAATGCACACGCGCATACACGTTTCGGAGTAGGCACGCACATACTCGTTTTGGAATGCGCACGCACATACTCGTTTTTGAAACTGCAAGTGCGTACTCGTTTTTTAATGCGCACGCGCATACTCGTTTTGAATTATACACGAGCATACTTGTTTTTGAATGCACACGCGCATACTCGTTTTGGAATGCGCACGCACATACTCGTTTTTGAATAGGCACACGCATACTCGTTTTTGATTGCGCACGCGTATACTCGTTTTTGAATGCACAGGCGCATACTCGTTTCGAAATAGGCACGCGCATACTCTTTTTCGAATGCGCACGCGCATACTCGTTTTTGAATGCGCACACACATACTCATATTTGAATGCACACGCGTATACTCGTTTTGGAATAGGCACGTGCATACTCGTTTTTGATTGCGCACGCGCATACGCGTTTTTAAACAGGCACACGCCTACTCGTTTTGGAATGCGCACGCGTATACTCGTTTTGAATGCGCACGCGCGTACTCGTTTTTGATTGCACACTCGTATACTCGTTTTGGAATAGGCACGCGCATACTCGTTTTTGAATGCGCACTCGTATACTCGTTTTTGAATGCACACGCGCATACTCGTTTCGAAATAGGCACGCGCATACTCGTTTTGGAATGCGCACGCGCATACTCGTTTTTGAATGCGCCCACGCATACTCGTATTTGAATGCACACGCGTATACTCGTTTTGCAATAGGCACGTGCATACTCGTTTTTGAATGCGCATGCGCATACGCGTTTTTAAACAGGCACACGCCTACTCGTTTTTTAATGCGCACGCGTATACTCGTTTTGAATGCGCATGCGCATACTCGTTTTTGAATAGGCACGCGCGTACTCGTTTTTGAATGCGCACGCGCGCACTCGTTTTTGATTGCACACTCGCATACTCGTTTTGGAATAGGCACGCGCATACTTGTTTTTGAATGCGCACGCGTATACTCGTTTTTGAATGCACACGCGTATACTCGTTTTGGAATAGGCACGTGCATACTCGTTTTTGATTGCGCACGCGCATACGCGTTTTTAAACAGGCACACGCCTACTCGTTTTGGAATGCGCACGCGTATACTCGTTTTGAATGCGCACACGCATACTCGTTTTTGAATGCACACGCGCATACTCGTTTTTGAATAGGCACGCGCGTACTTGTTTTTGAATGCGCACGCGCGTACTCGTTTTTGATTGCACACGCGCATACTCGTTTTGGAATAGGCACGCGCATACTCGTTTTGGAATGCGCACACGCATACTCGTTTTTGAATGCACACGCGCATACTCGTTTCGAAATAGGCACGCACATACTCTTTTTGGAAAGCGCACGCGCATACTCGTTTTTGAATGCGCACACGCCTACTCGTTTTTGAATGCGCACGCGTATACTCGTTTTGAATGCGCATGCGCATACTCGTTTTTGAATGCACATGCGCATACTCGTTTTGGAATAAGCACGCGTATACTCGTTTTTGAACGCGCACACGCATACTCGTTTTTGAATGCACACGCGCATACTCGTTTTTGAATAGGCACGCGCGTACTCGTTTTTGAATGCGCACGCGCGTACTCGTTTTTGATTGCACACTCGCATACTCGTTTTGGAATAGGCACGCGCATACTTGTTTTTGAATGTTCACGCGTATACTCGTTTTTGAATGCACACGCGCATACTCGTTTCGAAATAGGCACGCGCATACTCGTTTTGGAATGCGCACGCGCATACTCATTTTTGAATGCGCACGCGCATACTCGTATTTGAATGAACACGCGTATACTCGTTTTGGAATAGGCATGTGCATACTCGTTTTTGATTGCGCACGCGCACACTCGTTTTGGAATAGGCACGTGCGTAATCGTTTTTGAGTGCGAAAGGGTATACGCGTTTTTGAACATGCACACGCGTACTCATTTTCGATTGCACACGCGCGTACTCGTTTTGGAATAGGCACGTGCGTACTCGTTTTTGAATGCGAACGCGCATACGCGTTTTTGAACATGCACACGCGTACTCGTTTTTGAATGCGCACGCGTATACTCGTTTTGAATGCACACGCGCATACACGTTTCGGAATAGGCACGCACATACTCGTTTTGGAATGCGCACGCACATACTCGTTTTTGAAACTGCAAGTGCGTACTCGTTTTTTAATGCGCACGCACATACTCGTTTTGAATTATACACGAGCATACTTGTTTTTGAATGCACACGCGCATACTCGTTTTGGAATGCGCACGCGCATACTCGTTTTTGAATAGGCACACGCATACTCGTTTTTGATTGCGCACGCGTATACTCGTTTTTGAATGCACACGCGCATACTCGTTTCGAAATAGGCATCCGCATACTCGTTTTGGAATGCGCACGCGCATACTCGTTTTTGAATGCGAACACGCATACTCGTATTTGAATGCACACGCGTATACTCGTTTTGCAATAGGCACGTGCATACTCGTTTTTGAATGCGCATGCGCATACGCGTTTTTAAACAGGCGCACGCCTACTCGTTTCTTAATGCGCACACGTATACTCGTTTTGAATGCGCATGCGCATACTCGTTTTTGAATGAACATGCGCATACTCGTTTTGGAATAAGCACGCGCATACTCGTTTTTTAACGCGCACACGCATACTCGTTTTTGAATGCACACGCGCATACTCGTTTTTGAATAGGCACGCGCGTACTCGTTTTTGAATGCGCACGCGCGTACTCGTTTTTGATTGCACACGCGCATACTCGTTTTAGAATAGGCACGCGCATACTCGTTTTGGAATGCGCACACGCATACTCGTATTTGAATGCACACGCGCGTACTCGTTTTGGAATAGGCACGTGCATACTCGTTTTTGAATGAGCCCGCGCATACGCGTTTTTGAACAGGCACACGCATACTCGTTTTTGAATGCGCACGCGTATACTCGTTATGAATGCGCTCGCGCATACTCGTATTTGAATGCACACGCACATACTCGTTTTGGAATAGGCACGTGCATACTCGTTTTTGAATGCACACGCGCGTATGCGTTTTTGAACAGGCACATGCGTACTCGTTTTTGATTGCGCGCGCGTGTACTCGTTTTTGAATGCGCACACGCATACTCGTTTTTGAATGCACACGCGCATTCTATGTTTCGGAATACGCACGCGCATACTCGTTTTGGAATGCGCACGCGCATACTAGTTTTTGAATGCACACGCGCATACTCGTTTTCGAATAGGCACGCGCATACTCGTTTTTGAAAGCACACGCGCATACTCGTTTTTGAATGCACACCCGCATACTCGTTTCGAAATAGGCACGCGCATACTCGTTTTGGAATGCGCACTCGCATACTCGTTTTTGATTGCGCACACGCATACTCGTTTTGATTGCACACGCGCATACTCATTTTGGAATAGGCACGCGCATACTCGTTTTTGAATGCGCACACGCATACTCGTATTTGAATGCACACGCGCGTACTCGTTTTGGAATAGGCACACGCATACTCGTTTTTGAATGCACACGCGCATACTCGTTTTTGAATAGGCACGCGCGTACTCGTTTATGAATGCGCACGCGCATACTCGTTTTTGATTGCACACGCGCATACTCGTTTTGGAATAGGCACGCGCATACTCGTTTTGGAATGCGCACACGCATACTCGTATTTGAATGCACACGCGCGTACTCGTTTTGGAATAGGCACGTGCATACTCGTTTTTGAATGAGCCCGCGCATACGCGTTTTTGAACAGGCACACGCATACTCGTTTTTGAATGCGCACCCGCATACTCGTTTTTGAATTCGCACACGCATACTCGTATTTGAATGCACACGCGTATACTCGTTTTGGAATTGGCACGTGCATACTCGTTTTTGATTGCGCACGCGCATACGCGTTTTTAAACAGGCACACGCCTACTCGTTTTTGAATGCGCACGCGTATACTCGTTTTGAATGCGCACGCGCGTACTCGTTTTTGATTGCACACTCGTATACTCGTTTTTTAACCCGCACACGCATACTCGTTTTTGAATGCAAACGCGCATACTCGTTTTTGAATAGGCACGCGCGTACTTGTTTTTGAATGCGCACGCGCGTACTCGTTTTTGATTGCACACGCGCATACTCGTTTTGGAATAGGCACGCGCATACTCGTTTTGGAATGCGCACACGCATACTCGTTTTTGAATGCACACGCGCATACTCGTTTCGAAATAGGCACGCACATACTCTTTTTGGAATGCGCACGCGCATACTCGTTTTTGAATGCGCACACGCCTACTCGTTTTTGAATGCGCACGCGTATACTCGTTTTGAATGCGCATGCGCATACTCGTTTTTGAATGCACATGCGCATACTCGTTTTGGAATAAGCACGCGTATACTCGTTTTTGAACGCGCACACGCATACTCATTTTTGAATGCACACGCGCATACTCGTTTTTGAATAGGCACGCGCGTACTCGTTTTTGAATGCGCACGCGCGCACTCATTTTTGATTGCACACTCGCATACTCGTTTTGGAATAGGCACGCGCATACTTGTTTTTGAATGCGCACGCGTATACTCGTTTTTGAATGCACACGCGCATACTTGTTTCGAAATAGGCACGCGCATACTCGTTTTGGAATAAGCACGTGCATACTCGTTTTTTAACGCGCACACGCATACTCGTTTTTGAATGCACACTCGCATACTCGTTTTGGAATAGGCACACGCATACTCGTTTTTGATTGCGCACGCGCATACGCGTTTTTGAACAGGCACACGCGTACTCGTTTTTGAATGCACACACGCATACTCGTTTTTGAATGCACACGCGCATACTCGTTTCGGAATACGCACGCGCATACTCGTTTTGGAATGCACACGCGCACACTCGTTTTGGAATAGGCACGTGCGTAATCGTTTTTGAGTGCGAAAGCGCATACGCGTTTTTGAACAGTCACACGCGTACTCATTTTCGATTGCACACGCGCGTACTCGTTTTGGAATAGGCACGTGCGTACTCGTTTTTGAATGCGAACGCGCATACGCGTTTTTGAACATGCACACGCGTACTCGTTTTTGAATGCGCACGCGTATACTCGTTTTGAATGCACACGCGCATACACGTTTCGGAATAGGCACGCACATACTCGTTTTTGAAACTGCAAGTGCGTACTCGTTTTTTAATGCGCACGCGCATACTCGTTTTGAATTATACACGAGCATACTTGTTTTTGAATGCACACGCGCATACTCGTTTTGGAATGCGCACGCGCATACTCGTTTTTGAATAGGCACACGCATACTCGTTTCTTAATGCGCACGCGTATACTCGTTTTGAATGCGCATGTGCATACTCGTTTTTGAATGAACATGCGCATACTCGTTTTGGAATAAGCACGCGCATACTCGTTTTTTAACGCGCACACGCATACTCGTTTTTGAATGCACACGCGCATACTCGTTTTTGAATAGGCACGCGCGTACTCGTTTTTGAATGCGCACGCGCGTACTCGTTTTTGATTGCACACGCGCATACTCGTTTTGGAATAGGCACGCGCATACTCGTTTTGGAATGCGCACACGCATACTCGTATTTGAATGCACACGCGCGTACTCGTTTTGGAATAGGCACGTGCATACTCGTTTTTGAATGAGCCCGCGCATACACGTTTTTGAACAGGCACACGCATACTCGTTTTTGAATGCGCACGCGTATACTCGTTATGAATGCGCACGCGCATACTCGTATTTGAATGCACACGCACATACTCGTTTTGGAATAGGCACGTGCATACTCGTTTTTGAATGCACACGCGCGTATGCGTTTTTGAACAGGCACATGCGTACTCGTTTTTGATTGCGCACGCGTGTACTCGTTTTTGAATGCGCACACGCATACTCGTTTTTGAATGCACACGCGCATTCTATGTTTCGGAATACGCACGCGCATACTCGTTTTGGAATGCGCACGCGCATACTAGTTTTTGAATGCACACGCGCATACTCGTTTTCGAATAGGCACGCGCATACTCGTTTTTGAAAGCACACGCGCATACTCGTTTTTGAATGCACACGCGCATACTCGTTTCGAAATAGGCACGCGCATACTCGTTTTGGAATGCGCACTCGCATACTCGTTTTTGATTGCGCACACGCATACTCGTTTTGATTGCACACGCGCATACTCATTTTGGAATAGGCACGCGCATACTCGTTTTTGAATGCGCACACGCATACTCGTATTTGAATGCACACGCGCGTACTCGATTTGGAATAGGCACACGCATACTCGTTTTTGAATGCACACGCGCATACTCGTTTTTGAATAGGCACGCGCGTACTCGTTTTTGAATGCGCACGCGCATACTCGTTTTTGATTGCACACGCGCATACTCGTTTTGCAATAAGCACGTGCATACTCGTTTTTGAATGCGCATGCGCATACGCGTTTTTAAACAGGCACACGCCTACTCGTTTTTTAATGCGCACGCGTATACTCGTTTTGAATGTGCATGCGCATACTCGTTTTTGAATGAACATGCGCATACTCGTTTTGGAATAAGCACGCGCATACTCGTTTTTTAACGCACACGCATACTCGTTTTTGAATGCACACGCGCATACTCGTTTTTGAATAGGCACGCGCGTACTTGTTTTTGCATGCGCACGCGCGTACTCGTTTTTGATTGCACACGCGCATACTCGTTTTGGAATAGGCACGCGCATACTCGTTTTGGAATGCGCACACGCATACTCGTTTTTGAATGCACACGCGCATACTCGTTTCGAAATAGGCACGCACATACTCTTTTTGGAATGCGCACGCGCATACTCGTTTTTGAATGCGCACACGCCTACTCGTTTTTGAATGCGCACGCGTATACTCGTTTTGAATGCGCATGCGCATACTCGTTTTTGAATGCACATGCGCATACTCGTTTTTGAACGCGCACACGCATACTCGTTTTTGAATGCACACGCGCATACTCGTTTTTGAATAGGCACGCGCGTACTCGTTTTTGAATGCGCACGCGCGTACTCGTTTTTGATTGCACACTCGCATACTCGTTTTGGAATAGGCACGCGCATACTTGTTTTTGAATGCGCACGCGTATACTCGTTTTTGAATGCACACGCGCATACTCGTTTCGAAATAGGCATGCGCATACTCTTTTTGGAATGCGCACGCGCATACTCATTTTTGAATGCGCACACGCATACTCGTATTTTAATGCACACGCGTATACTCGTTTTGGAATAGGCACGTGCATACTCGTTTTTGATTGCGCACGCGCACACTCGTTTTGGAATAGGCACGTGCGTAATCGTTTTTGAGTGCGAAAGGGTATACGCGTTTTTGAACATGCACACGCGTACTCATTTTCGATTGCACACGCGCGTACTCGTTTTGGAATAGGCACGTGCGTACTCGTTTTTGAATGCGAACGCGCATACGCGTTTTTGAACATGCACACGCGTACTCGTTTTTGAATGCGCACGCGTATACTCGTTTTGAATGCACACGCGCATACACGTTTCGGAATAGGCACGCACATACTCGTTTTGGAATGCGCACGCACATACTCGTTTTTGAAACTGCAAGTGCGTACTCGTTTTTTAATGCGCACGCGCATACTCGTTTTGAATTATACACGAGCATACTTGTTTTTGAATGCACACGCGCATACTCGTTTTGGAATGCGCACGCACATACTCGTTTTTGAATAGGCACACGCATACTCGTTTTTGAGTGCGCACGCGTATACTCGTTTTTGAATGCACAGGCGCATACTCGTTTCGAAATAGGCACGCGCATACTCTTTTTCGAATGCGCACGCGCATACTCGTTTTTGAATGCGCACACGCATACTCGTATTTGAATGCACACGCGTATACTCGTTTTGGAATAGGCACGTGCATACTCGTTTTTGATTGCGCACGCGCATACGCGTTTTTAAACAGGCACACGCCTACTCGTTTTTGAATGCGCACGCGTATACTCGTTTTGAATGCGCACGCGCGTACTCGTTTTTGATTGCACACTCGTATACTCGTTTTGGAATAGGCAAGCGCATACTCGTTTTTGATTGCGCACTCGTATACTCGTTTTTGAATGCACACGCGCATACTCGTTTCGAAATAGGCACGCGCATACTCGTTTTGGAATGCGCACGCGCATACTCGTTTTTGAATGCGCCCACACATACTCGTATTTGAATGCACACGCGTATACTCGTTTTGCAATAGGCACGTGCATACTCGTTTTTGAATGCGCATGCGCATACGCGTTTTTAAACAGGCACACGCCTACTCGTTTTTTAATGCGCACGCGTATACTCATTTTGAATAGGCATGCGCATACTCGTTTTTGAATGAACATGCGCATACTCGTTTTGGAATAAGCACGCGCATACTCGTTTTTTAACCCGCACACGCATACTCGTTTTTGAATGCACACGCGCATACTCGTTTTTGAATAGGCACGCGCGTACTTGTTTTTGAATGCGCACGCGCGTACTCGTTTTTGATTGCACACGCGCATACTCGTTTTGGAATAGGCACGCGCATACTCGTTTTGGAATGCCCACACGCATACTCGTTTTTGAATGCACACGCGCATACTCGTTTCGAAATAGGCACGCACATACTCTTTTTGGAATGCGCACGCGCATACTCGTTTTTGAATGCGCACACGCCTACTCGTTTTTGAATGCGCACGCGTATACTCGTTTTGAATGCGCGTGCGCATACTCGTTTTTGAATGCACATGCGCATACTCGTTTTGGAATAAGCACGCGTATACTCGTTTTTGAACGCGCACACGCATACTCGTTTTTGAATGCACACGCGCATACTCGTTTTTGAATAGGCACGCGCGTACTCGTTTTTGAATGCGCACGCGCGCACTCGTTTTTGATTGCACACTCGCATACTCGTTTTGGAATAGGCACGCGCATACTTGTTTTTGAATGCGCACGCGTATACTCGTTTTTGAATGCACACGCGCATACTCGTTTCGAAATAGGCACGCGCATACTCGTTTTGGAATGCGCACGCGCATACTCATTTTTGAATGCGCACACGCATACTCGTATTTGAATGCACACGCGTATACTCGTTTTGGAATAGGCACGTGCATACTCGTTTTTGATTGCGCACGCGCATACGCGTTTTGAAACAGGCACACGCCTACTCGTTTTTGAATGCGCACGCGTATACTCGTTTTGAATGCGCATGCGTATACTCGTTTTGAATGCGCATGCGCATACTCGTTTTTGAATGCACATGCGCATACTCGTTTTGGAATAAGCACGCGTATACTCGTTTTTGAACGCGCACACGCATACTCGTTTTTGAATGCACACGCGCATACTCGTTTTTGAATAGGCACGCGCGTACTCGTTTTTGAATGCGCACGCGCGCACTCGTTTTTGATTGCACACTCGCATACTCGTTTTGGAATAGGCACGTGCATACTTGTTTTTGAATGCGCACGCGTATACTCGTTTTTGAATGCACACGCGCATACTCGTTTCGAAATAGGCACGCGCATACTCGTTTTGGAATGCGCACGCGCATACTCGTTTTTGAATGCACACGTGCATACTCGTATTTGAATGCACACGCGTATACTCGTTTTGGAATAGGCACGTGCATACTCGTTTTTGATTGCGCACGCGCATACGCGTTTTTAAACAGGCACACGCCTACTCGTTTTTGAATGCGCACGCGTATACTCGTTTTGAATGCGCATGCGCATACTCGTTTTTGAATGCACATGCGCATACTCGTTTTGGAATAAGCACGCGCATACTCGTTTTTGAACGCGCACACGCATACTCGTTTTTGAATGCACACGCGCATACTCGTTTCGAAATAGGCACGCACATACTCTTTTTGGAATGCGCACGCGCATACTCGTTTTTGAATGCGCACACGCCTACTCGTTTTTGAATGCGCACGCGTATACTCGTTTTGAATGCGCATGCGCATACTCGTTTTTGAATGCACATGCGCATACTCGTTTTTGAATAAGCACGCGTATACTCGTTTTTGAACGCGCACACGCATACTCGTTTATGAATGCACACGCGCATACTCGTTTTTGAATAGGCACGCGCGTACTCGTTTTTGAACGCACACACGCATATTCGTTTTTGAATGCACACGCGCATACTCGTTTTTGAATAGGCACGCGCGTACTCGTTTTTGAATGCGCACGCACATACTCGTTTTTGATTGCACACGCGCATACTCGTTTTGGAATAGGCACGCGCATACTCGTTTTGGAATGCGCACGCGCATACTCATTTTTGAATGCGCACACGCATACTCGTATTTGAATGCACACGCGTATACTCGTTTTGGAATAGGCACGTGCATACTCGTTTATGATTGCGCACGCGCATACGCGTTTTGAAACAGGCACACGCCTACTCGTTTTTGAATGCGCACGCGTATACTCGTTTTGAATGCACATGCGCATACTCGTTTTTGAATGCACATGCGCATACTCGTTTTGGAATAAGCACGCGTATACTCGTTTTGAATGCGCATACTCGTTTTTGAATGCACATGCGCATACTCGTTTTGGAATAAGCACGTGCATACTCGTTTTTTAACGCGCACACGCATACTCGTTTTTGAATGCACACTCGCATACTCGTTTTGGAATAGGCACACGCATACTCGTTTTTGATTGCGCACGCGCATACGCGTTTTTGAACAGGCACACGCGTACTCGTTTTTGAATACACACACGCATACTCGTTTTTGAATGCACACGCGCATACTCGTTTCGGAATACGCACGCGCATACTCGTTTTGGAATGCACACGCGCACACTCGTTTTGGAATAGGCACGTGCGTAATCGTTTTTGAGTGCGAAAGCGTATACGCGTTTTTGAACATGCACACGCGTACTCATTTTCGATTGCACACGCGCGTACTCGTTTTGGAATAGGCACGTGCGTACTCGTTTTTGAATGCGAACGCGCATACGCGTTTTTGAACATGCACACGCGTACTCGTTTTTGAATGCGCACGCGTATACTCGTTTTGAATGCACACGCGCATACACGTTTCGGAATAGGCACGCACATACTCGTTTTGGAATGCGCACGCACATACTCGTTTTTGAAACTGCAAGTGCGTACTCGTTTTTTAATGCGCACGCGCATACTCGTTTTGAATTATACACGAGCATACTTGTTTTTGAATGCACACGCGCATACTCGTTTTGGAATGCGCACGCACATACTCGTTTTTGAATAGGCACACGCATACTCGTTTTTGATTGCGCACGCGTATACTCGTTTTTGAATGCACAGGCGCATACTCGTTTCGAAATAGGCACGCGCATACTCTTTTTCGAATGCGCACGCGCATACTCGTTTTTGAATGCGCACACGCATACTCGTATTTGAATGCACACGCGTATACTCGTTTTGGAATAGGCACGTGCATACTCGTTTTTGATTGCGCACGCGCATACGCGTTTTTAAACAGGCACACGCCTACTCGTTTTGGAATGCGCACGCGTATACTCGTTTTGAATGCGCACGCGCGTACTCGTTTTTGATTGCACACTCGTATACTCGTTTTGGAATAGGCACGCGCATACTCGTTTTTGAATGCGCACTCGTATACTCGTTTTTGAATGCACACGCGCATACTCGTTTCGAAATAGGCACGCGCATACTCGTTTTGGAATGCGCACGCGCATACTCGTTTTTGAATGCGCCCACGCATACTCGTATTTGAATGCACACGCGTATACTCGTTTTGCAATAGGCACGTGCATACTCGTTTTTGAATGCGCATGCGCATACGCGTTTTTAAACAGGCACACGCCTACTCGTTTTTTAATGCGCACGCGTATACTCGTTTTGAATGCGCATGCGCATACTCGTTTTTGAATAGGCACGCGCGTACTCGTTTTTGAATGCGCACGCGCGCACTCGTTTTTGATTGCACACTCGCATACTCGTTTTGGAATAGGCACGCGCATACTTGTTTTTGAATGCGCACGCGTATACTCGTTTTTGAATGCACACGCGTATACTCGTTTTGGAATAGGCACGTGCATACTCGTTTTTGATTGCGCACGCGCATACGCGTTTTTAAACAGGCACACGCCTACTCGTTTTGGAATGCGCACGCGTATACTCGTTTTGAATGCGCACACGCATACTCGTTTTTGAATGCACACGCGCATACTCGTTTTTGAATAGGCACGCGCGTACTTGTTTTTGAATGCGCACGCGCGTACTCGTTTTTGATTGCACACGCGCATACTCGTTTTGGAATAGGCACGCGCATACTCGTTTTGGAATGCGAACACGCATACTCGTTTTTGAATGCACACGCGCATACTCGTTTCGAAATAGGCACGCACATACTCTTTTTGGAAAGCGCACGCGCATACTCGTTTTTGAATGCGCACGCGTATACTCGTTTTGAATGCGCATGCGCATACTCGTTTTTGAATGCACATGCGCATACTCGTTTTGGAATAAGCACGCGTATACTCGTTTTTGAACGCGCACACGCATACTCGTTTTTGAATGCACACGCGCACACTCGTTTTTGAATAGGCACGCGCGTACTCGTTTTTGAATGCGCACGCGCGTACTCGTTTTTGATTGCACACTCGCATACTCGTTTTGGAATAGGCACGCGCATACTTGTTTTTGAATGCGCACGCGTATACTCGTTTTTGAATGCACACGCGCATACTCGTTTCGAAATAGGCACGCGCATACTCGTTTTGGAATGCGCACGCGCATACTCATTTTTGAATGCGCACACGCATACTCGTATTTGAATGAACACGCGTATACTCGTTTTGGAATAGGCATGTGCATACTCGTTTTTGATTGCGCACGCGCACACTCGTTTTGGAATAGGCACGTGCGTAATCGTTTTTGAGTGCGAAAGGGTATACGCGTTTTTGAACATGCACACGCGTACTCATTTTCGATTGCACACGCGCGTACTCGTTTTGGAATAGGCACGTGCGTACTCGTTTTTGAATGCGAACGCGCATACGCGTTTTTGAACATGCACACGCGTACTCGTTTTTGAATGCGCACGCGTATACTCGTTTTGAATGCACACGCGCATACACGTTTCGGAATAGGCACGCACATACTCGTTTTGGAATGCGCACGCACATACTCGTTTTTGAAACTGCAAGTGCGTACTCGTTTTTTAATGCGCACGCGCATACTCGTTTTGAATTACACACGAGCATACTTGTTTTTGAATGCACACGCGCATACTCGTTTTGGAATGCGCACGCGCATACTCGTTTTTGAATAGGCACACGCATACTCGTTTTTGATTGCGCACGCGTATACTCGTTTTTGAATGCACACGCGCATACTCGTTTCGAAATAGGCATCCGCATACTCGTTTTGGAATGCGCACGCGCATACTCGTTTTTGAATGCGAACACGCATACTCGTATTTGAATGCACACGCGTATACTCGTTTTGCAATAGGCACGTGCATACTCGTTTTTGAATGCGCATGCGCATACGCGTTTTTAAACAGGCGCACGCCTACTCGTTTCTTAATGCGCACACGTATACTCGTTTTGAATGCGCATGCGCATACTCGTTTTTGAATGAACATGCGCATACTCGTTTTGGAATAAGCACGCGCATACTCGTTTTTTAACGCGCACACGCATACTCGTTTTTGAATGCACACGCGCATACTCGTTTTTGAATAGGCACGCGCGTACTCGTTTTTGAATGCGCACGCGCGTACTCGTTTTTGATTGCACACGCGCATACTCGTTTTAGAATAGGCACGCGCATACTCGTTTTGGAATGCGCACACGCATACTCGTATTTGAATGCACACGCGCGTACTCGTTTTGGAATAGGCACGTGCATACTCGTTTTTGAATGAGCCCGCGCATACGCGTTTTTGAACAGGCACACGCATACTCGTTTTTGAATGCGCACGCGTATACTCGTTATGAATGCGCTCGCGCATACTCGTATTTGAATGCACACGCACATACTCGTTTTGGAATAGGCACGTGCATACTCGTTTTTGAATGCACACGCGCGTATGCGTTTTTGAACAGGCACACGCGCGTATGCGTTTTTGAACAGGCACATGCGTACTCGTTTTTGATTGCGCGCGCGTGTACTCGTTTTTGAATGCGCACACGCATACTCGTTTTTGAATGCACACGCGCATTCTATGTTTCGGAATACGCACGCGCATACTCGTTTTGGAATGCGCACGCGCATACTCGTTTTTGAATGCACACCCGCATACTCGTTTCGAAATAGGCACGCGCATACTCGTTTTGGAATGCGCACTCGCATACTCGTTTTTGATTGCGCACACGCATACTCGTTTTGATTGCACACGCGCATACTCATTTTGGAATAGGCACGCGCATACTCGTTTTTGAATGCGCACACGCATACTCGTATTTGAATGCACACGCGCGTACTCGTTTTGGAATAGGCACACGCATACTCGTTTTTGAATGCACACGCGCATACTCGTTTTTGAATAGGCACGCGCGTACTCGTTTATGAATGCGCACGCGCATACTCGTTTTTGATTGCACACGCGCATACTCGTTTTGGAATAGGCACGCGCATACTCGTTTTGGAATGCGCACACGCATACTCGTATTTGAATGCACACGCGCGTACTCGTTTTGGAATAGGCACGTGCATACTCGTTTTTGAATGAGCCCGCGCATACGCGTTTTTGAACAGGCACACGCATACTCGTTTTTGAATGCGCACGCGCATACTCGTTTTTGAATTCGCACACGCATACTCGTATTTGAATGCACACGCGTATACTCGTTTTGGAATTGGCACGTGCATACTCGTTTTTGATTGCGCACGCGCATACGCGTTTTTAAACAGGCACACGCCTACTCGTTTTTGAATGCGCACGCGTATACTCGTTTTGAATGCGCACGCGCGTACTCGTTTTTGATTGCACACTCGTATACTCGTTTTTTAACCCGCACACGCATACTCGTTTTTGAATGCAAACGCGCATACTCGTTTTTGAATAGGCACGCGCGTACTTGTTTTTGAATGCGCACGCGCGTACTCGTTTTTGATTGCACACGCGCATACTCGTTTTGGAATAGGCACGCGCATACTCGTTTTGGAATGCGCACACGCATACTCGTTTTTGAATGCACACGCGCATACTCGTTTCGAAATAGGCACGCACATACTCTTTTTGGAATGCGCACGCGCATACTCGTTTTTGAATGCGCACACGCCTACTCGTTTTTGAATGCGCACGCGTATACTCGTTTTGAATGCGCATGCGCATACTCGTTTTTGAATGCACATGCGCATACTCGTTTTGGAATAAGCACGCGTATACTCGTTTTTGAACGCGCACACGCATACTCATTTTTGAATGCACACGCGCATACTCGTTTTTGAATACGCACGCGCGTACTCGTTTTTGAATGCGCACGCGCGCACTCGTTTTTGATTGCACACTCGCATACTCGTTTTGGAATAGGCACGCGCATACTTGTTTTTGAATGCGCACGCGTATACTCGTTTTTGAATGCACACGCGCATACTTGTTTCGAAATAGGCACGCGCATACTCGTTTTGGAATAAGCACGTGCATACTCGTTTTTTAACGCGCACACGCATACTCGTTTTTGAATGCACACTCGCATACTCGTTTTGGAATAGGCACACGCATACTCGTTTTTGATTGCGCACGCGCATACGCGTTTTTGAACAGGCACACGCGTACTCGTTTTTGAATGCACACACGCATACTCGTTTTTGAATGCACACGCGCATACTCGTTTCGGAATACGCACGCGCATACTCGTTTTGGAATGCACACGCGCACACTCGTTTTGGAATAGGCACGTGCGTAATCGTTTTTGAGTGCGAAAGCGCATACGCGTTTTTGAACAGTCACACGCGTACTCATTTTCGATTGCACACGCGCGTACTCGTTTTGGAATAGGCACGTGCGTACTCGTTTTTGAATGCGAACGCGCATACGCGTTTTTGATTGCACACGCGCATACTCGTTTTGGAATAGGCACGCGCATACTCGTTTTGGAATGCGCACACGCATACTCGTATTTGAATGCACACGCGCGTACTCGTTTTGGAATAGGCACGTGCATACTCGTTTTTGAATGAGCCCGCGCATACACGTTTTTGAACAGGCACACGCATACTCGTTTTTGAATGCGCACGCGTATACTCGTTATGAATGCGCACGCGCATACTCGTATTTGAATGCACACGCACATACTCGTTTTGGAATAGGCACGTGCATACTCGTTTTTGAATGCACACGCGCGTATGCGTTTTTGAACAGGCACATGCGTACTCGTTTTTGATTGCGCACGCGTGTACTCGTTTTTGAATGCGCACACGCATACTCGTTTTTGAATGCACACGCGCATTCTATGTTTCGGAATACGCACGCGCATACTCGTTTTGGAATGCGCACGCGCATACTAGTTTTTGAATGCACACGCGCATACTCGTTTTCGAATAGGCACGCGCATACTCGTTTTTGAAAGCACACGCGCATACTCGTTTTTGAATGCACACGCGCATACTCGTTTCGAAATAGGCACGCGCATACTCGTTTTGGAATGCGCACTCGCATACTCGTTTTTGATTGCGCACACGCATACTCGTTTTGATTGCACACGCGCATACTCATTTTGGAATAGGCACGCGCATACTCGTTTTTGAATGCGCACACGCATACTCGTATTTGAATGCACACGCGCGTACTCGATTTGGAATAGGCACACGCATACTCGTTTTTGAATGCACACGCGCATACTCGTTTTTGAATAGGCACGCGCGTACTCGTTTTTGAATGCGCACGCGCATACTCGTTTTTGATTGCACACGCGCATACTCGTTTTGGAATAGGCACGCGCATACTCGTTTTTGAAGGCGCACATGCATAGTCGTATTTGAATGCACACGCACGTACTCGTTTTGGAATGGGCACGTACATACTCGTTTTGAATGCGCACGCGCATACGCGTTTTTGAACAGGCACACGCGTACTCGTTTTTGAATGCGCACGCGTATACTCGTTTTGAATGCGCACGCCCATCCTCGTTTTTGAATGCACATGCGCATACTCGTTTTGGAATAGGCACGCGCATACTCTTTTTTAATGCGCACACGCATACTCGTATTTGAATGCACACGCGCATACTCGTTTTGGAATAGGTAGGTGCGTACTCGTTTTTGAATGCGCACACGCATACTCAGTTTGAATGCGCACGCGCATACTCCTTTTTGAATGCACACGCGCATACTCGTTTTTGAACGCACACACGCATATTCGTTTTTGAATGCACACGCGCATACTCGTTTTTGAATAGGCACGCGCGTACTCGTTTTTGAATGCGCACGCACATACTCGTTTTTGATTGCACACGCGCATACTCGTTTTGGAATAGGCACGCGCATACTCGTTTTTGAATGCGCACACGCATAGTCGTAACTGAATGCACACGCGCGTACTCGTTTTTGAATGGGCACGTGCATACTCGTTTTGAATTCGCACGCGCACACGCGTTTTTGAACAGGCACACGCATACTCGTTATTGAATGCAAACGCGTATACTCGTTTTGAATGCGCACGCGCATACTCGTTTTTGAATGCACACGCGCATACTCGGTTTCGGAATACGCACGCGCATACTCGTTTTGGAATGCGAGCGCGCATACTAGTTTTTGAATGCACACGCGCATACTCGTTTTCGAATAGGCACGCGCTTACTCGTTTTTGAAAGCACACGCGCATACTTGTTTTTGAATGCACACGCGCATACACGTTTCGGAATAGGCACGCACATACTCGTTTTGGAATGCGCACGCACATACTCGTTTTTGAAACTGCAAGTGCGTACTCGTTTTTTAATGCGCAGGCGCATACTCGTTTTGAATTATACACGAGCATACTTGTTTTTGAATGCACACGCGCATACTCGTTTTGGAATGCGCACGCGCATAGTCGTTTTTGAATAGGCACACGCATACTCGTTTTTGATTGCGCACGCTTATACTCGTTTTTGAATGCACACGCGCATACTCGTTTCGAAATAGGCACGCGCATACTCTTTTTGGAATGCGCACGCGCATACTCGTTTTTGAATGCACACGTGCATACTCGTATTTGAATGCACACTCGTATACTCGTTTTGGAATAGGCACGTGCATACTCGTTTTTGATTGCGCACGCGCATACGCGTTTTTAAACAGGCACACGCCTACTCGTTTTTGAATGCGCACGCGTATACTCGTTTTGAATGCGCATGCGCATACTCGTTTTTGAATGCACATGCGCATACTCGTTTTGGAATAAGCACGCGCATACTCGTTTTTGAACGCGCACACGCATACTCGTTTTTGAATGCACACGCGCATACTCGTTTCGAAATGGGCACGCACATACTCTTTTTGGAATGCGCACGCGCGTACTCGTTTTTGAATGCGCACACGCCTACTCGTTTTTGAATGCGCACGCGTATACTTGTTTTGAATGCGCATGCGCATACTCGTTTTTGAATGCACATGCGCATACTCGTTTTGGAATAAGCACGCGTATACTCGTTTTTGAACGCGCACACGCATACTCGTTTTTGAATGCACACGCGCATACTCGTTTTTGAAGAGGCACGCGCGTACTCGTTTTTGAATGCGCACGCGCGTACTCGTTTTTGATTGCACACTCGCATACTCGTTTTGGAATAGGCACGCGCATACTCGTTCTTGAATGCGCACGCGTATACTCGTTTTTGAATGCACACGCGCATACTCGTTTCGAAATAGGCACGCGCCTACTCGTTTTGGAATGCGCACGCGCATACTCATTTCTGAATGCGCACACGCATACTCGTATTTGAATGCACACGCGTATACTCGTTTTGGAATAAGCACGCGTATACTCGTTTTGAATGCGCATGCGCATACTCGTTTTTGAATGCACACTCGCATACTCGTTTTGGAATAGGCACACGCATACTCGTTTTTGATTGCGCACGCGCATACGCGTTTTTGAACAGGCACACGCGTACTCGTTTTTGAATGCACACACGCATACTCATTTTTGAATGCACACGCGCATACTCGTTTCGGAATACGCACGCGCATACTCGTTTTGGAATGCACACGCGCACACTCGTTTTGGAATAGGCACGTGCGTAATCGTTTTTGAGTGCGAAAGCGCATACGCGTTTTTGAACATGCACACGCGTACTCATTTTCGATTGCACACGCGCGTACTCGTTTTGGAATAGGCACGTGCGTACTCGTTTTTGAATGCGAACGCGCATACGCGTTTTTGAACATGCACACGCGTACTCGTTTTTGAATGCGCACGCGTACACTCGTTTTGAATGCACACGCGCATTCTCGTTTTTGAATGGGCACGCGCGTACTCGTTTTTGAATGCGCACGCGTATACTCGTTTCGGAATGCGCACGTGCATACTCGTTTTCGAATAGGCACGCGCATACTTGTTTTTGAATGCGCACACGCATACTCGTTTTGAATGCACACGCGCATACTCGTTTTTGAATGCGCACGCGTACACTCGTCTTGAATGCGCACGCGTATACTCGTTTTTGAATGCGCACGCGCATACTCGTTTTCGAATAGGTACGCGCGTACTCGTTTTTGAACGCGAACGCGCATACGCGTTTTTGAACATGCACACGCGTACTCGTTTTTGAGTGCGCACGCGTATACTCGTTTCGGAATACGCACGCGCATACTCGTTTTTGAATGCGCACGTGTATACTCGTTTTGAATGCACACGCGCATACTCGTTTTTGAATAGGCACGCGTGTACTCGTTTTTGAATGCGCACGCGTATACTCGTTTCGGAATGTGCACGCGCATACTGGTTTTCGAATAGGCTTGCGCAAACTCGTTTTTGAATGCGCACAGGCATACTCGTTTTTGAAAGCACACGCGCATACTCGTTTCGGAATACGCATGCGCATACTCGTTTTGGAATGCTCACGCGTATACTCTTTTTGGAATAGGCACGCGCGTACTCGTTTTTGATTGCGCACGCGCATACTCGTTTTTGATTGCACACGCGCATACTCGTTTTGGAATAGGCACGCGCATACTCGTTTTTGAAAGCACACGCGCATACTCGTTTTTGAATGCACACGCGCATACACGTTTCGGAATAGGCACGCACATACTCGTTTTGGAATGCGCACGCACATACTCGTTTTTGAAACTGCAAGTGCGTACTCGTTTTTTAATGCGCAGGCGCATACTCGTTTTGAATTATACACGAGCATACTTGTTTTTGAATGCACACGCGCATACTCGTTTTGGAATGCGCACGCGCATAGTCGTTTTTGAATAGGCACACGCATACTCGTTTTTGATTGCGCACGCTTGTACTCGTTTTTGAATGCACACGCGCATACTCGTTTCGAAATAGGCACGCGCATACTCTTTTTGGAATGCGCACGCGCATACTCGTTTTTGAATGCACACGTGCATACTCGTATTTGAATGCACACGCGTATACTCGTTTTGGAATAGGCACGTGCATACTCGTTTTTGATTGCGCACGCGCATACGCGTTTTTAAACAGGCACACGCCTACTCGTTTTTGAATGCGCACGCGTATACTCGTTTTGATTGCGCATGCGCATACTCGTTTTTGAACGCGCACACGCATACTCGTTTTTGAATGCACACGCGCATACTCGTTTCGAAATAGGCACGCACATACTCTTTTTGGAATGCGCACGCGCATACTCGTTTTTGAATGCGCACACGCCTACTCGTTTTTGAATGCGCACGCGTATACTCGTTTTGAATGCGCATGCGCATACTCGTTTTTGAATGCACATGCGCATACTCGTTTTGGAATAAGCACGCGTATACTCGTTTTTGAACGCGCACACGAATACTCGTTTTTGAATGCACACGCGCATACTCGTTTTTGAAGAGGCACGCACGTACTCGTTTTTGAATGCGCACGCGCGTACTCGTTTTTGATTGCACACTCGCATACTCGTTTTGGAATAGGCACGCGCATACTCGTTTTTAAATGCGCACGCGTATACTCTTTTTTGAATGCACACGCGCATACTCGTTTCGAAATAGGCACGCGCATACTCGTTTTGGAATCCGCACGCGCATACTCATTTCTGAATGCGCACACGCATACTCGTATTTGAATGCACACGCGTATACTCGTTTTGGAATAGGCACTTACATACTCGTTTTTGATTGCGCACGCGCATACGCGTTTTGAAACAGGCACACGCCTACTCGTTTTTGAATGCGCACGCGTATACTCGTTTTGAATGCGCATGCGCATACTCGTTTTTGAATGCACATGCGCATACTCGTTTTGGAATAAGCACGCGCATACTCATTTCTGAATGCGCACACGCATACTCGTATTTGAATGCACACGCGTATACTCGTTTTGGAATAGGCACTTACATACTCGTTTTTGATTGCGCACGCGCATACGCGTTTTGAAACAGGCACACGCCTACTCGTTTTTGAATGCGCACGCGTATACTCGTTTTGAATGCGCATGCGCATACTCGTTTTTGAATGCACATGCACATACTCGTTTTGGAATAAGCACGCGTATACTCGTTTTGAATGCGCATGCGCATACTCGTTTTTGAATGCACATGCGCATACTCGTTTTGGAATAAGCACGTACATACTCGTTTTTTAACGCGCACACGCATACTCGTTTTTGAATGCACACTCGCATACTCGTTTTGGAATAGGCACACGCATACTCGTTTTTGATTGCGCACGCGCATACGCGTTTTTGAACAGGCACACGCGTAGTCGTTTTTGAATGCACACACGCATACTCGTTTTTGAATGCACACGCGCATACTCGTTTCGGAATACGCACGCGCATACTCGTTTTGGAATGCACACGCGCACACTCGTTTTGGAATAGGCACGTGCGTAATCGTTTTTGAGTGCGAAAGCGCATACGCGTTTTTGAACATGCACACGCGTACTCATTTTCGATTGCACACGCGCGTACTCGTTTTGGAATAGGCACGTGCGTACTCGTTTTTGAATGCGAACGCGCATACGCGTTTTTGAACATGCACACGCGTACTCGTTTTTGAATGCGCACGCGTACACTCGTCTTGAATGCGCACGCGTATACTCGTTTTTGAATGCGCACGCGCATACTCGTTTTCGAATAAGCACGCGCGTACTCGTTTTTGAACGCGAACGCGCATACGCGTTTTTGAACATGCACACGCGTACTCGTTTTTGAGTGCGCACGCGTATACTCGTTTCGGAATATGCACGCGCATACTCGTTTTTGAATGCGCACGTGTATACTCGTTTTGAATGCACACGCGCATACTCGTTTTTGAATAGGCACGCGTGTACTCGTTTTTGAATGCGCACGCGTATACTCGTTTCGGAATGTGCACGCGCATACTGGTTTCCGAATAGGCACACGCAAACTCGTTTTTGAATGCGCACACGCATACTCGTTTTTGAAAGCACACGCGCATACTCGTTTCGGAATACGCATGCGCATACTCGTTTTGGAATGCGCACGCGTATACTCTTTTTGGAATAGGCACGTGCGTACTCGTTTTTGAATGCGAACGCGCATACGCGTTTTTGAACATGCACACGCTTACTCGTTTTTGAATGCGCACGCGCATACGCGTTTTTGAACATGCACACGCGTACTCGTTTTTGAATGCGCACGCGCATACGCGTTTTTGAACAAGCACACGAGTACTCGTTTTTGAATGCGCACGGGTATACTCGTTTTGAATGCGCACGCGCATACTCGTTTTGAATAGGCACGCGCGTACTCGTTTTTGAATGCGCACGCGTATACTCGTTTTGAATGCACACGCGCATACTCGTTTTTGAATGGGCACGCGCGTACTCGTTTTTGAATGCGCACGCGTATACTCGTTTCGAAATGCGCACGCGCATACTCGTTTTCGAATAGGCACGCGCATACTTGTTTTTAATGCGCACACGCATACTCGTTTTGAATGCACACGCGCATACTCGTTTTTGAATGCTCACGCGTATACTCTTTTTGGAATAGGCACGCGCGTACTCGTTTTTGATTGCGCACGCGCATACTCGTTTTTGATTGCACACGCGCATACTCGTTTTGGAATAGGCACGCGCATACTCGTTTTTGAAAGCACACGCGCATACTCGTTTTTGAATGCACACGCGCATACACGTTTCGGAATAGGCACGCACATACTCGTTTTGGAATGCGCACGCACATACTCGTTTTTGAAACTGCAAGTGCGTACTCGTTTTTTATAGCGCAGGCGCATACTCGTTTTGAATTATACACGAGCATACTTGTTTTTGAATGCACACGCGCATACTCGTTTTGGAATGCGCACGCGCATAGTCGTTTTTGAATAGGCACACGCATACTCGTTTTTGATTGCGCACGCTTATACTCGTTTTTGAATGCACACGCGCATACTCGTTTCGAAATAGGCACGCGCATACTCTTTTTGGAATGCGCACGCGCATATTCGTTTTTGAATGCACACGTGCATACTCGTATTTGAATGCACACGCGTATACTCGTTTTGGAATAGGCACGTGCATACTCGTTTTTGATTGCGCACGCGCATACGCGTTTTTAAACAGGCACACGCCTACTCGTTTTTGAATGCGCACGCGTATACTCGTTTTGAATGCGCATGCGCATACTCGTTTTTGAATGCACATGCGCATACTCGTTTTGGAATAAGCACGCGCATACTCGTTTTTGAACGCGCACACGCACACTCGTTTTTGAATGCACACGCGCATACTCGTTTCGAAATAAGCACGCACATACTCTTTTTGGAATGCGCACGCGCATACTCGTTTTTGAATGCGCACACGCCTACTCGTTTTTGAATGCGCACGCGTATACTCGTTTTGAATGCGCATGCGCATACTCGTTTTTGAATGCACATGCGCATACTCGTTTTGGAATAAGCACGCGTATACTCGTTTTTGAACGCGCACACGAATACTCGTTTTTGAATGCACACGCGCATACTCGTTTTTGAAGAGGCACGCACGTACTCGTTTTTGAATGCGCACGCGCGTACTCGTTTTTGATTGCACACTCGCATACTCGTTTTGGAATAGGCACGCGCATACTCGTTTTTGAATGCGCACGCGTATACTCGTTTTTGAATGCACACGCGCATACTCGTTTCGAAATAGGCACGCGCATACTCGTTTTGGAATGCGCACGCGCATACTCATTTCTGAATGCGCACACGCATACTCGTATTTGAATGCACACGCGTATACTCGTTTTGGAATAGGCACTTACATACTCGTTTTTGATTGCGCACGCGCATACGCGTTTTGAAACAGGCACACGCCTACTCGTTTTTGAATGCGCACGCGTATACTCGTTTTGAATGCGCATGCGCATACTCGTTTTTGAATGCACATGCGCATACTCGTTTTGGAATAAGCACGCGTATACTCGTTTTGAATGCGCATGCGCATACTCGTTTTTGAATGCACATGCGCATACTCGTTTTGGAATAAGCACGTACATACTCGTTTTTTAACGCGCACACGCATACTCGTTTTTGAATGCACACTCGCATACTCGTTTTGGAATAGGCACACGCATACTCGTTTTTGATTGCGCACGCGCATACGCGTTTTTGAACAGGCACACGCGTACTCGTTTTTGAATGCACACACGCATACTCGTTTTTGAATGCACACGCGCATACTCGTTTCGGAATACGCACGCGCATACTCGTTTTGGAATGCACACGCGCACACTCGTTTTGGAATAGGCACGTGCGTAATCGTTTTTGAGTGCGAAAGCGCATACGCGTTTTTGAACATGCACACGCGTACTCATTTTCGATTGCACACGCGCGTACTCGTTTTGGAATAGGCACGTGCGTACTCGTTTTTGAATGCGAACGCGCATACGCGTTTTTGAACATGCACACGCGTACTCGTTTTTGAATGCGCACGCGTACACTCGTCTTGAATGCGCACGCGTATACTCGTTTTTGAATGCGCACGCGCATACTCGTTTTCGAATAGGCACGCGCGTACTCGTTTTTGAACGCGAACGCGCATACGCGTTTTTGAACATGCACACGCGTACTCGTTTTTGAGTGCGCACGCGTATACTCGTTTCGGAATACGCACGCGCATACTCGTTTTTGAATGCGCACGTGTATACTCGTTTTGAATGCACACGCGCATACTCGTTTTTGAATAGGCACGCGTGTACTCGTTTTTGAATGCGCACGCGTATACTCGTTTCGGAATGTGCACGCGCATACTGGTTTTCGAATAGGCACACGCAAACTCGTTTTTGAATGCGCACACGCATACTCGTTTTTGAAAGCACACGCGCATACTCGTTTCGGAATACGCATGCGCATACTCGTTTTGGAATGCGCACGCGTATACTCTTTTTGGAATAGGCACGTGCGTACTCGTTTTTGAATGCGAACGCGCATACGCGTTTTTGAACATGCACACGCTTACTCGTTTTTGAATGCGCACGCGCATACGCGTTTTTGAACATGCACACGCGTACTCGTTTTTGAATGCGCACGCTCATACGCGTTTTTGAACATGCACACGAGTACTCGTTTTTGAATGCGCACGGGTATACTCGTTTTGAATGCGCACGTGCATACTCGTTTTGAATAGGCACGCGCGTACTCGTTTTTGAATGCGCACGCGTATACTCGTTTTGAATGCACACGCGCATACTCGTTTTTGAATGGGCACGCGCGTACTCGTTTTTGAATGCGCACGCGTATACTCGTTTCGAAATGCGCACGCGCATACTCGTTTTCGAATAGGCACGCGCATACTTGTTTTTAATGCGCACACGCATACTCGTTTTGAATGCACACGCGCATACTCGTTTTTGAATGCGCACACGTACACTCGTTTTGAATGCGCACGCGTATACTCGTTTTTGAATGCGCACGCGCATACTCGTTTTCGAATAGGCACGCGCGTACTCGTTTTTGAACGCGAACGCGCATACACGTTTTTGAACATGCACAGGCGTACTCGTTTTTGAGTGCGCACGCGTATACTCGTTTCGGAATACGCACGCGCATACTCGTTTTTGAATGCGCACGTGTATACTCGTTTTGAATGCACACGCGCATACTCCTTTTTGAATAGGCACGCGTGTACTCGTTTTTGAAAGCGCACGCGTATACTCGTTTCGGAATGTGCACGTGCATACTGGTTTTCGAATAGGCACGCGCATACTTGTTTTTGAATGAGCACACGCATACTCGTTTTTGAATGCACACGCGCATACTCGTTTCGGAATACGCATGCGCATACTCGTTTTGGAATGCGCACGCGCGTATGCGTTTTTGAACAGGCACATGTGTACTCGTTTTTGATTGCGCACGCGTATACTCGTTTTTGAATGCGCACACGCATACTCGTTTTTGAATGCACACGCGCATACTATGTTTCGGAATACGCACGCGCATACTCGTTTTGGAATGCGCACGCGCATACTAGTTTTTGAATGCACACGCGCATACTCTTTTTCGAATAGGCACGCGCATACTCGTTTTTGAAAGCACACGCGCATACACGTTTTTGAATGCACACGCGCATGAACGTTTCGGAATAGGCACGCACATACTCGTTTTGGAATGCGCACGCACATACTCGTTTTTGAAACTGCAAGTGCGTACTCGTTTTTTAATGCGCACGCGCATACTCGTTTTGAATAATACACGAGCATACTTGTTTTTAAATGCACACGCGCATACTCGTTTTGGAATGCGCACACGCATACTCGTTTTTGAATACGCACACGCATACTCGTTTTTGATTGGGCACGCTTATACTCGTTTTTGAATGCACACGCGCATACTCGTTTCGAAATAGGCACGCGCATACTCTTTTTGGAATGCGCACGCGCATACTAGTTTTTGAATGCGCACACGCATACTCGTATTTGAATGCACACGCCTATACTCGTTTTGGAATAGGCACGTGCATACTCGTTTTTGATTGCACACGCGCATACTCGTTTTGGAATAGGCACGCGCATACTCGTTTTTGAATGCGCACACGCATAGTCGTATTTGAATGCACACGCGCGTACTCGTTTTGGAATGGGCACGTGCATAGTCGTTTTGAATGCGCACGCGCATACGCGTTTTTGAACAGGCACACGCGTACTCGTTTTCAAATGCGCACGCGTGTACTCGTTTTGAATTCGCACGCGGATACTCGTTTTTGAATGCACACGCGCATACTCGTTTCGGAATACGCACGCGCATACTCGTTTTGGAATGCGCACGCGCATACTCGTTTCTGAATGCGCACGCGCGTACTCGTTTTCGAATGCGCACGCGCATTCTCCTTTTGGAATAGGCACGTGCGTACTCGTTTTTGAATGCGCACGCGCATACTCGTTTTTGAATGCACACGCGCGTACTCGTTTTGAAATAGGCACGCGCATACTCGTTTAGGAGTACGCACGCGCATACTCGTTTTGGAATGCGCACGCGCATACTCGTTTTTGAATAGGCATGCGCGTACTCGTTTGAATGCGCACGCAGATACTCGTTTTTGAATGCACACGCGCATACTCGTTTCGGAATACGCACGCGCATACTCGTTTTGGAATGCGCACGCGCATACTCGTTTTTGAATGCGCACGCGCGTACTCGTTTTCGAATGGGCACGCGCATTCTCCTTTTGGAATAGGCACGTGCGTACTCGTTTTTGAATGCGCACGCACATACTCGTTTTTGAATTGGCACGCGCGTGCTCGTTTTTGAATGCGCACGCGCATACTCGTTTTCGAATGCACACGCGCGTACTCGCTTTGGAATAGGCACGCGCATACTCGTTTAGGAGTACGCACGCGCATACTCGTTTTGGAATGCGCACGCGCATACTCGTTTTTGAATAGGCATGCTCGTACTCGTTTTTGAATGCGCTCGCGCATACGCGTTTTTGAACATTCATACACGTACTCGGTTTTGATTGCGCACGCGTATACTCGTTTCGAATCCACACGCGCATACTCGTTTTTGAATAGGCACGCGCGCACTCGTTTTTGATTGCGCACGCGTATACTCGTTTCGGAATGTGCACGCGCATACTGGTTTTCGAATAGGCACACGCAAACTCGTTTTTGAATGCGCACACGCATACTCGTTTTTGAAAGCACACGCGCATACTCGTTTCGGAATACGCATGCGCATACTCGTTTTGGAATGCGCACGCGTATACTCTTTTTGGAATAGGCACGTGCGTACTCGTTTTTGAATGCGAACGCGCATACGCGTTTTTGAACATGCACACGCTTACTCGTTTTTGAATGCGCACGCGCATACGCGTTTTTGAACATGCACACGCGTACTCGTTTTTGAATGCGCACGCGCATACGCGTTTTTGAACATGCACACGAGTACTCGTTTTTGAATGCGCACGGGTATACTCGTTTTGAATGCGCACGCGCATACTCGTTTTGAATAGGCACGCGCGTACTCGTTTTTGAATGCGCACGCGTATACTCGTTTTGAATGCACACGCGCATACTCGTTTTTGAATGGGCACGCGCGTACTCGTTTTTGAATGCGCACGCGTATACTCGTTTCGAAATGCGCACGCGCATACTCGTTTTCGAATAGGCACGCGCATACTTGTTTTTAATGCGCACACGCATACTCGTTTTGAATGCACACGCGCATACTCGTTTTTGAATGCTCACGCGTATACTCTTTTTGGAATAGGCACGCGCGTACTCGTTTTTGATTGCGCACGCGCATACTCGTTTTTGATTGCACACGCGCATACTCGTTTTGGAATAGGCACGCGCATACTCGTTTTTGAAAGCACACGCGCATACTCGTTTTTGAATGCACACGCGCATACACGTTTCGGAATAGGCACGCACATACTCGTTTTGGAATGCGCACGCACATACTCGTTTTTGAAACTGCAAGTGCGTACTCGTTTTTTATAGCGCAGGCGCATACTCGTTTTGAATTATACACGAGCATACTTGTTTTTGAATGCACACGCGCATACTCGTTTTGGAATGCGCACGCGCATAGTCGTTTTTGAATAGGCACACGCATACTCGTTTTTGATTGCGCACGCTTATACTCGTTTTTGAATGCACACGCGCATACTCGTTTCGAAATAGGCACGCGCATACTCTTTTTGGAATGCGCACGCGCATACTCGTTTTTGAATGCACACGTGCATACTCGTATTTGAATGCACACGCGTATACTCGTTTTGGAATAGGCACGTGCATACTCGTTTTTGATTGCGCACGCGCATACGCGTTTTTAAACAGGCACACGCCTACTCGTTTTTGAATGCGCACGCGTATACTCGTTTTGAATGCGCATGCGCATACTCGTTTTTGAATGCACATGCGCATACTCGTTTTGGAATAAGCACGCGCATACTCGTTTTTGAACGCGCACACGCATACTCGTTTTTGAATGCACACGCGCATACTCGTTTCGAAATAAGCACGCACATACTCTTTTTGGAATGCGCACGCGCATACTCGTTTTTGAATGCGCACACGCCTACTCGTTTTTGAATGCGCACGCGTATACTCGTTTTGAATGCGCATGCGCATACTCGTTTTTGAATGCACATGCGCATACTCGTTTTGGAATAAGCACGCGTATACTCGTTTTTGAACGCGCACACGAATACTCGTTTTTGAATGCACACGCGCATACTCGTTTTTGAAGAGGCACGCACGTACTCGTTTTTGAATGCGCACGCGCGTACTCGTTTTTGATTGCACACTCGCATACTCGTTTTGGAATAGGCACGCGCATACTCGTTTTTGAATGCGCACGCGTATACTCGTTTTTGAATGCACACGCGCATACTCGTTTCGAAATAGGCACGCGCATACTCGTTTTGGAATGCGCACGCGCATACTCATTTCTGAATGCGCACACGCATACTCGTATTTGAATGCACACGCGTATACTCGTTTTGGAATAGGCACTTACATACTCGTTTTTGATTGCGCACGCGCATACGCGTTTTGAAACAGGCACACGCCTACTCGTTTTTGAATGCGCACGCGTATACTCGTTTTGAATGCGCATGCGCATACTCGTTTTTGAATGCACATGCGCATACTCGTTTTGGAATAAGCACGCGTATACTCGTTTTGAATGCGCATGCGCATACTCGTTTTTGAATGCACATGCGCATACTCGTTTTGGAATAAGCACGTACATACTCGTTTTTTAACGCGCACACGCATACTCGTTTTTGAATGCACACTCGCATACTCGTTTTGGAATAGGCACACGCATACTCGTTTTTGATTGCGCACGCGCAAACGCGTTTTTGAACAGGCACACGCGTACTCGTTTTTGAATGCACACACGCATACTCGTTTTTGAATGCACACGCGCATACTCGTTTCAGAATACGCACGCGCATACTCGTTTTGGAATGCACACGCGCACACTCGTTTTGGAATAGGCACGTGCCTTAATCGTTTTTGAGTGCGAAAGCGCATACGCGTTTTTGAACATGCACACGCGTACTCATTTTCGATTGCACACGCGCGTACTCGTTTTGGAATAGGCACGTGCGTACTCGTTTTTGAATGCGAACGCGCATACGCGTTTTTGAACATGCACACGCGTACTCGTTTTTGAATGCGCACGCGTACACTCGTCTTGAATGCGCACGCGTATACTCGTTTTTGAATGCGCACGCGCATACTCGTTTTCGAATAGGCACGCGCGTACTCGTTTTTGAACGCGAACGCGCATACGCGTTTTTGAACATGCACACGCGTACTCGTTTTTGAGTGCGCACGCGTATACTCGTTTCGGAATACGCACGCGCATACTCGTTTTTGAATGCGCACGTGTATACTCGTTTTGAATGCACACGCGCATACTCGTTTTTGAATAGGCACGCGTGTACTCGTTTTTGAATGCGCACGCGTATACTCGTTTCGGAATGTGCACGCGCATACTGGTTTTCGAATAGGCACACGCAAACTCGTTTTTGAATGCGCACACGCATACTCGTTTTGAATGCACACGCGCATACTCGTTTTTGAATGCGCACACGTACACTCGTTTTGAATGCGCACGCGTATACTCGTTTTTGAATGCGCACGCGCATACTCGTTTTCGAATAGGCACGCGCGTACTCGTTTTTGAACGCGAACGCGCATACACGTTTTGGAATGCGCACGCGTATACTCTTTTTGGAATAGGCACGTGCGTACTCGTTTTTGAATGCGAACGCGCATACGCGTTTTTGAACATGCACACGCTTACTCGTTTTTGAATGCGCACGCGCATACGCGTTTTTGAACATGCACACGCGTACTCGTTTTTGAATGCGCACGCTCATACGCGTTTTTGAACATGCACACGAGTACTCGTTTTTAAATGCGCACGGGTATACTCGTTTTGAATGCGCACGCGCATACTCGTTTTGAATAGGCACGCGCGTACTCGTTTTTGAATGCGCACGCGTATACTCGTTTTGAATGCACACGCGCATACTCGTTTTTGAATGGGCACGCGCGTACTCGTTTTTGAATGCGCACGCGTATACTCGTTTCGAAATGCGCACGCGCATACTCGTTTTCGAATAGGCACGCGCATACTTGTTTTTAATGCGCACACGCATACTCGTTTTGAATGCACACGCGCATACTCGTTTTTGAATGCGCACACGTACACTCGTTTTGAATGCGCACGCGTATACTCGTTTTTGAATGCGCACGCGCATACTCGTTTTCGAATAGGCACGCGCGTACTCGTTTTTGAACGCGAACGCGCATACACGTTTTTGAACATGCACAGGCGTACTCGTTTTTGAGTGCGCACGCGTATACTCGTTTCGGAATACGCACGCGCATACTCGTTTTTGAATGCGCTCGTGTATACTCGTTTTGAATGCACACGCGCATACTCCTTTTTGAATAGGCACGCGTGTACTCGTTTTTGAAAGCGCACGCGTATACTCGTTTCGGAATGTGCACGTGCATACTGGTTTTCGAATAGGCACGCGCATACTTGTTTTTGAATGCGCACACGCATACTCGTTTTTGAATGCACACGCGCATACTCGTTTCGGAATACGCATGCGCATACTCGTTTTGGAATGCGCACGCGCGTATGCGTTTTTGAACAGGCACATGTGTACTCGTTTTTGATTGCGCACGCGTATACTCGTTTTTGAATGCGCACACGCATACTCGTTTTTGAATGCACACGCGCATACTATGTTTCGGAATACGCACGCGCATACTCGTTTTGGAATGCGCACGCGCATACTAGTTTTTGAATGCACACGCGCATACTCTTTTTCGAATAGGCACGCGCATACTCGTTTTTGAAAGCACACGCGCATACACGTTTTTGAATGCACACGCGCATGAACGTTTCGGAATAGGCACGCACATACTCGTTTTGGAATGCGCACGCACATACTCGTTTTTGAAACTGCAAGTGCGTACTCGTTTTTTAATGCGCACGCGCATACTCGTTTTGAATTATACACGAGCATACTTGTTTTTAAATGCACACGCGCATACTCGTTTTGGAATGCGCACACGCATACTCGTTTTTGAATACGCACACGCATACTCGTTTTTGATTGGGCACGCTTATACTCGTTTTTGAATGCACACACGCATACTCGTTTCGAAATAGGCACGCGCATACTCTTTTTGGAATGCGCACGCGCATACTAGTTTTTGAATGCGCACACGCATACTCGTATTTGAATGCACACGCCTATACTCGTTTTGAAATAGGCACGTGCATACTCGTTTTTGATTGCACACGCGCATACTCGTTTCGGAATACGCACGCGCATACTCGTTTTGGAATGCGCACGCGCATACTCGTTTCTGAATACGCATGCGCGTACTCGTTTTGGAATGGGCACGCGCATTCTCCTTTTGGAATAGGCACGTGCGTACTCGTTTTTGAATGCGCACGCGCATACTCGTTTTTGAATGCACACGCGCGTACTCGTTTTGAAATAGGCACGCGCATACTCGTTTTTGAATGCGCACGCGTATACTCGTTTTGAATGCGCATGCGCATACTCGTTTTTGAATGCACATGCGCATACTCGTTTTGGAATAAGCACGCGTATACTCGTTTTGAATGCGCATGCGCATACTCGTTTTTGAATGCACATGCGCATACTCGTTTTGGAATAAGCACGTACATACTCGTTTTTTAACGCGCACACGCATACTCGTTTTTGAATGCACACTCGCATACTCGTTTTGGAATAGGCACACGCATACTCGTTTTTGATTGCGCACGCGCAAACGCGTTTTTGAACAGGCACACGCGTACTCGTTTTTGAATGCACACACGCATACTCGTTTTTGAATGCACACGCGCATACTCGTTTCAGAATACGCACGCGCATACTCGTTTTGGAATGCACACGCGCACACTCGTTTTGGAATAGGCACGTGCCTTAATCGTTTTTGAGTGCGAAAGCGCATACGCGTTTTTGAACATGCACACGCGTACTCATTTTCGATTGCACACGCGCGTACTCGTTTTGGAATAGGCACGTGCGTACTCGTTTTTGAATGCGAACGCGCATACGCGTTTTTGAACATGCACACGCGTACTCGTTTTTGAATGCGCACGCGTACACTCGTCTTGAATGCGCACGCGTATACTCGTTTTTGAATGCGCACGCGCATACTCGTTTTCGAATAGGCACGCGCGTACTCGTTTTTGAACGCGAACGCGCATACGCGTTTTTGAACATGCACACGCGTACTCGTTTTTGAGTGCGCACGCGTATACTCGTTTCGGAATACGCACGCGCATACTCGTTTTTGAATGCGCACGTGTATACTCGTTTTGAATGCACACGCGCATACTCGTTTTTGAATAGGCACGCGTGTACTCGTTTTTGAATGCGCACGCGTATACTCGTTTCGGAATGTGCACGCGCATACTGGTTTTCGAATAGGCACACGCAAACTCGTTTTTGAATGCGCACACGCATACTCGTTTTGAATGCACACGCGCATACTCGTTTTTGAATGCGCACACGTACACTCGTTTTGAATGCGCACGCGTATACTCGTTTTTGAATGCGCACGCGCATACTCGTTTTCGAATAGGCACGCGCGTACTCGTTTTTGAACGCGAACGCGCATACACGTTTTGGAATGCGCACGCGTATACTCTTTTTGGAATAGGCACGTGCGTACTCGTTTTTGAATGCGAACGCGCATACGCGTTTTTGAACATGCACACGCTTACTCGTTTTTGAATGCGCACGCGCATACGCGTTTTTGAACATGCACACGCGTACTCGTTTTTGAATGCGCACGCTCATACGCGTTTTTGAACATGCACACGAGTACTCGTTTTTGAATGCGCACGGGTATACTCGTTTTGAATGCGCACGCGCATACTCGTTTTGAATAGGCACGCGCGTACTCGTTTTTGAATGCGCACGCGTATACTCGTTTTGAATGCACACGCGCATACTCGTTTTTGAATGGGCACGCGCGTACTCGTTTTTGAATGCGCACGCGTATACTCGTTTCGAAATGCGCACGCGCATACTCGTTTTCGAATAGGCACGCGCATACTTGTTTTTAATGCGCACACGCATACTCGTTTTGAATGCACACGCGCATACTCGTTTTTGAATGCGCACACGTACACTCGTTTTGAATGCGCACGCGTATACTCGTTTTTGAATGCGCACGCGCATACTCGTTTTCGAATAGGCACGCGCGTACTCGTTTTTGAACGCGAACGCGCATACACGTTTTTGAACATGCACAGGCGTACTCGTTTTTGAGTGCGCACGCGTATACTCGTTTCGGAATACGCACGCGCATACTCGTTTTTGAATGCGCACGTGTATACTCGTTTTGAATGCACACGCGCATACTCCTTTTTGAATAGGCACGCGTGTACTCGTTTTTGAAAGCGCACGCGTATACTCGTTTCGGAATGTGCACGTGCATACTGGTTTTCGAATAGGCACGCGCATACTTGTTTTTGAATGCGCACACGCATACTCGTTTTTGAATGCACACGCGCATACTCGTTTCGGAATACGCATGCGCATACTCGTTTTGGAATGCGCACGCGCGTATGCGTTTTTGAACAGGCACATGTGTACTCGTTTTTGATTGCGCACGCGTATACTCGTTTTTGAATGCGCACACGCATACTCGTTTTTGAATGCACACGCGCATACTATGTTTCGGAATACGCACGCGCATACTCGTTTTGGAATGCGCACGCGCATACTAGTTTTTGAATGCACACGCGCATACTCTTTTTCGAATAGGCACGCGCATACTCGTTTTTGAAAGCACACGCGCATACACGTTTTTGAATGCACACGCGCATGAACGTTTCGGAATAGGCACGCACATACTCGTTTTGGAATGCGCACGCACATACTCGTTTTTGAAACTGCAAGTGCGTACTCGTTTTTTAATGCGCACGCGCATACTCGTTTTGAATTATACACGAGCATACTTGTTTTTAAATGCACACGCGCATACTCGTTTTGGAATGCGCACACGCATACTCGTTTTTGAATACGCACACGCATACTCGTTTTTGATTGGGCACGCTTATACTCGTTTTTGAATGCACACACGCATACTCGTTTCGAAATAGGCACGCGCATACTCTTTTTGGAATGCGCACGCGCATACTAGTTTTTGAATGCGCACACGCATACTCGTATTTGAATGCACACGCCTATACTCGTTTTGAAATAGGCACGTGCATACTCGTTTTTGATTGCACACGCGCATACTCGTTTCGGAATACGCACGCGCATACTCGTTTTGGAATGCGCACGCGCATACTCGTTTCTGAATACGCATGCGCGTACTCGTTTTGGAATGGGCACGCGCATTCTCCTTTTGGAATAGGCACGTGCGTACTCGTTTTTGAATGCGCACGCGCATACTCGTTTTTGAATGCACACGCGCGTACTCGTTTTGAAATAGGCACGCGCATACTCGTTTAGGAGTACGCACGCGCATACTCGTTTTGGAATGCGCACGCGCATACTCGTTTTTGAATAGGCATGCGCGTACTCGTTTGAATGCGCACGCAGATACTCGTTTTTGAATGCACACGCGCATACTCGTTTCGGAATACGCACGCGCATACTCGTTTTGGAATGCGCACGCGCATACTCGTTTTTGAATGCGCACGCGCGTACTCGTTTTCGAATGGGCACGCGCATTCTCCTTTTGGAATAGGCACGTGCGTACTCGTTTTTGAATGCGCACGCACATACTCGTTTTTGAATTGGCACGCGCGTACTCGTTTTTGAATGCGCACGCGCATACTCGTTTTCGAATGCACACGCGCGTACTCGCTTTGGAATAGGCACGCGCATACTCGTTTAGGAGTACGCACGCGCATACTCGTTTTGGAATGCGCACGCGCATACTCGTTTTTGAATAGGCATGCGCGTACTCGTTTTTGAATGCGCTCGCGCATACGCGTTTTTGAACATTCATACACGTACTCGGTTTTGATTGCGCACGCGTATACTCGTTTCGAATCCACACGCGCATACTCGTTTTTGAATAGGCACGCGCGCACTCGTTTTTGATTGCGCACGCGTATACTCGTTTCGGAATGCGCAAGTACATGGTCGTTTTCGAATAGGCACGTGCATACTCGTTTTTGAATGCGCACACGCATACTCGTTTTTGAATGCACACGCATACTCGTTTTTGAATGCACACGCGCATACTTATTTCGGAATACGCACGTGCATACTCGTTTTGAATGCACACGCACATACTCGTTTTTGAATAGGCACGTGCGTACTCGTTTTTGAATGCGCACGCATATACTCGTTTCGGAATGCACACGCGCATACTCGTTTTCAAATAGGCACGCGCATACTCGTTTTTGAATGCGCAAACGCATACTCGTATTTGAATGCCTACGCACATACTCGTTTTGGAATAGGCACGTGCATACTCGTTTTTGAATGCACACGCGCATACGCGTTTTTGAACAGGCACATGCGTACTCGGTTTTGAATGCGCACGCGTATACTCGTTTTGAATACGCACGCGCATACTCGTTTCGGAATACGCATGCGCATACTCGTTTCGGAATACGCACGCGCATACTCAATTTGGAATGCGCACGCGCATACTCGTTTTTGAATGCGCATGCGCGTACTCGTTTTTGAATTCACACGCGCATACTTGTTTTGGAATAGGCACGCGCATACTCGTTTTGGAATAGGCACGTGCATACTCGTTTTTTAATGCGCACGCGCATACGCGTTTATGAACAGGCACACGCGTACTAGTTTTTGATGCGCACGTGTATACTCGTTTTGAATGCGCACACGCATACTCGTTTTTGAATGCACATGCGCATACTCGTTTAGGAATAAGCACGGACATACTCGTTTTTGAACGCGCACATGCATACTCGTTTTTGAATGCAAACGCGCATACTCGTTTTGGAATAGGCATGTGCGTAGTCGTTTTTGAATGCGCACGCGCATACGCGTTTCTGAACATGCACACGCGTACTCGTTTTTGAATGCGCATGCGTATACTCGTTTTGAATGCACACGCGCATACACGTTTCGGAATAGGCACGCACATACTCGTTTTGGAATGCGCACGCACATACTCGTTTTTGAAACTGCGAGTGCGTACTCGTTTTTTAATGCGCACGCGCATACTCGTTTTGAATTATACACGAGCATACTTGTTTTTGAATGCACACGCGCATACTCGTTTTTGAATGCACATGCGCATACTCGTTTTGGAATAAGCACGCGCATACTCGTTTTTGAACGCGCACACGCATACTCGTTTTTGAATGCACACGCGCATACTCGTTTCGAAATAGGCACGCGCATACTCTTTTTGGAATGCGCACGCGCATACTCGTTTTTGAATGCGCACACGCATACTCGTATTTGAATGCACACGCGCATACTCGTTTCGGAATACGCACGCGCATACTCGTTTTGGAACGCGCACGTGCATACTCGTTTTGGAATAGGCACGTGCGTACTCGTTTTTGAATGCGAACGCGCATACGCGTTTTTGAACATGCACACGCGTACTCGTTTTTGATTGCGCACGCGTATACTTGTTTTGAATGCACACGCGCATACTCGTTTTTGAATAGGCACGCGCGTACTCGTTTTTGAATGCGCACGCGTATACTCGTTTCGGAATGCGCACGCGCATACTCGTTTTCGAAGCATATTCGTTTTGGAATAGGCACGTGCGTGCTCGTTTTTGAAAGCGAACGCACATACGCGTTTTTGAACATGCACACGCGTACTTTGTTATGAATGCGCACGGGTATACTCGTTTTGAATGCACACGCGCATATTAGTTTTTGAATAGGCACGCGCATACTCGTTTTTGACTTCGCACGTGTATACTCGTTTCGGAATGCGCACGCGCATGCTCGTTTTTGAATAGGCACGCGCGTACTCGTTTTTGAATGCCCACGCGTACAATCGTTTTGAATGCGCACGCGTATACTCGTTTTTGAATGCACACGCGCATACTCGTTTTCGAATACGCACGCGCATACTCGTTTTTCAATGCACACGCGCATACTCGTTTTTGAATGCACACGCGCATACTCGTTTCTAAATAGGCACGCGCATACTCGTTTGGGAAGGCGCACGCGCATACTCGTTTTTGAATAGGCATGCGCGTACTCGTTTTTGAATGCGCACGCGCATACTTGTTTTTGAATGCACACGCGCATACTCGTTTTGGAATAGGCACGCGCATACTCGTTTTTGAATGCGCACACGCATACTCGTTTCTGAATGCACACGCGCATACTCGTTTTGGAATAAGCACGTGCGTACTCGTTTTTGAATGCGCACGCGCATACGCGTTTTTGAACAGGCACACGCGTACTCGTTTTTGAATGCGCACGCGTATACTCGTTTCGGAATACGCACGCGCATACTCGTTTTGGAATGCGCAAGCGTATACTCGTTTTGGAATAGGCACGCGCATACTCGTTTTTGAATGCGCAGACGCAATCTCGTTTTTGAATGCACACGCGCATACTCGTTTTAAAATAGGCACGTGCATACTCGTTTTTGAATGCGCACGCACATACGCGTTTTTGAACAGGCACACGCGTACTCGTTTTTGAATGCGCACGCATATACTCGTTTCGAATGCGCACGCGCATACTCGGGTTTGAATGCACACGCCCATACTCATTTTTGAAAGCACACGCGCATACTCGTTTCGGAATACGCACGCGCATACTCGTTTTCGAATAGGCACGCGCATACTTGTTTTTGAATGCGCACACGCATACTCGTTTTTGAATGCACACGCGCATACTCGTTTCGGAATACGCACGCGCATACTCGTTTTGGAATGCGCACGCGCTTATTCGTTTTGGAATAGGCACGTGCGTACTCGTTTTTGAAAGCGAACGCGCATACGCGTTTTTCAACATGCACACGCGTACTTGTTTATGAATGCGCACGGTTATACTCGTTTTGAATGCACACGGGCATACTCGTTTTTGAATAGGCACGCGGATACTCGTTTTTGAATGTGCACACGCATACTCGTATTTCATTGCGCACGCGCATACTCGTTTTGCAATAGGCACGTGCATACACGTTTTTGAATGCGCACGCGCATGCGCGTTTTTGAACATGCACACGCGTAATCGTTTTTCAATGCGCACGCGTATACTCATTTTGAATGCACACACGCATACTCGTTTTTGAATAGGCACGTGCGTACTCGTTTTTGAATGCGCACGCGTATACTCGTTTCAGAATGCGCACGCGGATACTCGTTTTCAAATAGGCACGCGCATACTTGTTTTTGATTGCGCACACGCATACTCGTTTTTGAATGCACACGCGCATACTCGTTTCGGAATACGCACGCGCATACTCGTTTTGGAATGCGCACGCGCATACTCGTTTTGGAATAGGCACGTGCGTACTCGTTTTTGAATGCGCACGCGTATACTCGTTTCAGAATGCGCACGCGGATACTCGTTTTCAAATAGGCACGCGCATACTTGTTTTTGATTGCGCACACGCATACTCGTTTTTGAATGCACACGCGCATACTCGTTTCGGAATACGCACGCGCATACTCGTTTTGGAATGCGCACGCGCATACTCGTTTTGGAATAGGCACGTGCGTACTCGTTTTTGAATGCAAAAGCGCATACGCGTTTTTGAACATGCACACGCGTACTCGTTTTTGATTGCACACGCGCGTACTCGTTTTGGAATAGGCACGTGCGTACTCGTTTTTGAATGTGCACGCGCATACGCGTTTTTGAACATGCACACGCGTACTTGTTTTTGAATGCGCACGCGTATACTCGTTTGGAATGCGCACGCGCATACTCGTTTTCGAATAAGCACGCGCATACTCGTTTTTGAATGCACACGCACATACTCGTTTCGGAATACGCACGCGCATACTCGTTTTGGAATGCGCACGCGCATACTCGTTTTTGAATAGGCACGCGCGTACTCGTTTTTGAACGCGCACGCGTATAATAGTTTCGGAATGCGCACGCGCATACTCGTTTTTGAATAAGCGCGCGCATACTCGTTTTTGATTGCGCACACGCATACTCGTTTTTGAATGCACACGCGCATACTCGTTTCAGAATACGCACGCGCATACTTGTTTTGGAATGCGCACGCACTTATTCGTTTCGGAATAGGCACTTGCGTACTCGTTTTTGAAAGCGAACGCGCATACGCGTTTTTGAACATGCACACGCGTAGTTGTTTTTGAATGCGCACGGTTATACTCGTTTTGAATGCACACGCGCATACTCGTTTTTCAATAGGCACGCGGATACTCGTTTTTGAATGCGCACACGCATACTCGTATTTCATTGCGCACGCGCAAACTCGTTTTGCAATAGGCACGTGCATACTTGTTTGTGAATGCGCACGCGCATACGCGTTTTTGAACAGGCACACGCGTACTCGTTTTTAAATGCGCACGCGTATACTCGTTTTGAATGCGCACGCGCATACTTGTTTTTGAATGCACACGCGCATACTCGTTTCGGAATACGCACGCGCATACTCGTTTTGAATGCGCACGCGCATACTCGTTTTTGAACGCGCACATGCATACTCGTTTTCGAATGCACACGCGCATACTCGTTTTGGAATGCGCACGCCTATACTCGTTTTTGAATAGGCACGCGCGTACTCGTTTTTGAATGCGCACGTGCATACTCGTTTTTGAATGCACACGCGCATACTCGTTTTGGAATAGGCGCGCACTTACTCGTTTTTGAATGCGCACACGCATACTCGTATTTGAAGGCACACGCGCGTACTCGTTTTGAAATAGGCACGTGCATACTCGTTTTTGAATGCGCACACGCATACTCGTATTTGAATGCACACGCGCATACTCGTTTTGAAATAGGCACGTGCATACTCGTTTTTGAATGCGCACGCGCATACGCGTTTTTGAACAGGCACACGCGTACTCGTTTTTGAATGCGCACGCGCATACTCGTTTTCGAATAGGCACGCGCATACTCGTTTTCGAATGCGCACACGCATACTCGTTTTTGAATGCACACGCACATACTCGTTTCGGAATACGCACGCGCATACTCGTTTTGGAATGCGCACGCGCATACTCGTTTTTGAATAGGCACGCGCGTACTCGTTTTGAACGCGAACGCGCATACGCGTTTTTGAACATGCACACACGTACTCGTTTTTAAATGCGCATGCGTATACTCGTTTTGAATGCACACGCGCATACTCGTTTTTGAATAGGCACGCGCGTACTCGTTTTTGAATGCGCACGCGTATACTCGTTTCGGAATGCGCACGCGCATACTCGTTTTCGAATAGGCACACGCATACTCGTTTTTGATTGCGCACACGCATACTCGTTTTTGAATGCACACGCGCATACTCGTTTCGGAATGAGCACGCGACTACTCGTTTTTGAATAGGCACGCACGTACTCGTTTTTGAACGCCAACGCGCATACGCGTTTTTGAACATGCACACGCGTACACGTTTTTGAATGCGCACGCGTATACTCGTTATGAATGCACACGCGCATACTCGTTTTTGAATAGGCATGCGCGTACTCGTTTTCTAATGCGCACGCGCATAATTGTTTTTGAATGCACACGCGTATACTCGTTTTGGAATAGGCACGCGCATACTCGTTTTTGAATGCGCACGCGCAAACTCGTTTTGCAATAGGCACGTGCATACTCGTTTTTGAATGCGCACGCACATACGCGTTTTTGAACAGGCACACGCGTACTCGTTTTTGAATGCGCACGCATATAATCGTTTCGAATGCGCACGCGCATACTCGGGTTTGAATGCACACGCCCATACTCATTTTTGAAAGCACACGTGCATACTCGTTTCGGAATACGCACGCGCATACTCGCTTTCGAATAGGCACGCGCATACTTGTTTTTGAATGCGCACACGCATACTCGTTTTTGAATGCACACGCGCATACTCGTTTCGGAATACGCACGCGCATACTCGTTTTGGAATAGGCACGTCCGTACTCGTTTCTGAATGCGAAAGCGCATACGCGTTTTTGAACATGCACACGCGTACTCGTTTTTGATTGCACACGCACATACTCGTTTTGAATTAGGCACGTGCATACTCGTTTTTGAATGCGCACGCGCATACGCGTTTTTGAACAGGCACACGCGTACTCGTTTTTGAAGGCGCACGCGTATACTCGTTTTGAATGCGCACGCGCATACTAGGTTTTGAATGCATACGCGCATACTCGATTTGAAATAGGCACGTGCATACTCGTTCTTGAATGCGAACGCGCACACGCGTTTCGGAATACGCGCGCGCATACTCGTTTTGGAATGCGCACGCGCATACCCGTTTTTGAATGCGCACGCGCGTACTCGTTTTTGAATGCGCACGCGCATACTCTTTTTTGAAAGCACATGCGCATACTCGTTTTGGTATAAGCACGCGCATACTCGTTTTTGAACGCGCACACGCATACTCGTTTTTGAATGCACACGCGCATACTCGTTTTGAAATGCACACGCCCATACTCGTTTTTGAATGGGCACGCGCGTACTCGTTTTTGAATGCGCACGCGCATACTCGTTTTTGAATGCACACGCGCATACTCGTTTTGGAATAGGCACGCGCATACTCGTTTTTGAATGCGCACGCGCATACTCGTATTTGATTGTGCACGCGCATACTCGTTTTGCAATAGGCACGTGCATACTCGTTTTTGAATGCGCACGCGCATACGCGTTTTTGAACAGGCACACGCGTACTCGTTTTTGAATGCGCACGCGTATACTCGTTTTGAATGCGCACGCGCATACTCGTTTTTGAATGCACACGCGCATACTCGTTTCGAAATTCGCACGCGCATACTTGTTTTGGAATGCGCACGCGCATACTCGTTCTTGAAAGCACATGCGCATGCTCGTTTTGGAATAAGCACGCATATACTCGTTTTTGAACGCGCACACACATACTCGTTTTTGATTGCGCACGCGCATACTCGTTTTTTAATGCACACGCGCATACTCGTTTTTTAATGGGCACGCGCGTACTCGTTTTTGAATGCGCACGCGCATACTCGTTTTTGAATGCGCACGCGCACACTCGTTTCGAAATGGACACGCGCATACTCGTTTGGAAAGGCGCACGCGCATACTCGTTTTTGAATAAGCATGCGCGTACTCGTTTTTGAATGCACACGCGCATACTCGTTTTGGAATAGGCACGTGCATACTCGTTTTAGAATGCGCACACGCATACTCGTATTTGAATGCACACGCGCATACTCGTTTTGAAATAGGCACGTGCATACTCGTTTTGAAATAGGCACGTGCATACTGGTTTTTGAATGCGCACGCGCATACGCGTTTTTGAACAGGCACACGCGTACTCGTTTTTGAATGCGCACGCGTATAAGCGTTTGAATGCGCACGCGCATACTCGGTTATGAAGGCACACGCCCATACTCGTTTTTGAATGCACACGCGCATACTCGTTTCGGAATACGCACGCACATACTCGTTTTTGAATGCGCACACGCATACTCAGTTTTGAATGCACACGCGCATACTCGTTTCGGAATACGCACGTGACTACTCGTTTTTGAATAGGCACGCGCGTACTCGTTTTTGAACGCGAACGCGCATACGCGTTTTTGAACACGCACATGCGTACTCGTTTTTCAATGCGCACGCGTATACTCGTTTTGAATGCACACGCGCATACTCGTTTTTGAATGGGCACGCGCGTACTCGTTTTGGAATGCGCACGCGTATACTCGTTTCGGATTGCGCACGCGCATACTCGTTTTCGAATAGGCACGCGCATACTTGTTTTTGAATGCGCACACGCATACTCGCTTTTGAATGCACACGCGCATACTCGTTTCGGAATACGCACGCGCATACTCGTTTCGGAATGCGCACGCGCATACTCGTTTTGGAATAGGCACGTGCGTACTCGTTTTTGAATGCGAACGCGCATGCGCGTTTTTGAACATGCACACGCGTACTCGTTTTTGATTGCACACGCGCGTACTCGTTTTGGAATACGCACGTGCGTGCTTGTTTTTGAAAGCGAACGCGCATACGCGTTTTTGAACATGCACACGCGTACTTTGTTATGAATGCGCACGCGTATACACGTTTTTGAATGCACACGCGCATACTCGTTTTCGAATAGGCACGCACATACTCGTTTTTGAATGCACACGTGCATACTCGTTTTTGAATGCATACGCGCATACTCGTTTCGAAATGGACACGCGCATACTCGTTTGGAAAGGCGCACGCGCATACTCGTTGTTGAATAAGCATGCGCGTACTCGTTTTTGAATGCACACGCGCATACTCGTTTTGGAATAGGCACGCGCATACTCGTTTTTGAATACGCACACGCATACTCGTATTTGATTGCGCACGCGCATACTCCTTTTGCAATAGGCACGTGCATACTCGTTTTTGAATGCACACGCGCATACTTGTTTTTGAATAGGCACGCGCGTACTCGTTTTTGAATGCGCACGCGCATACTCGTTTTTGAATGCACACGCGCTTACTCGTTTTGGAATAGGCACGCACATACTCGTTTTTGAATGCGCACACGCATACTCGTATTTGAATGCACACGCGCGTACTCGTTTTGAAATAGGCACGTGCATACTCGTTTTAGAATGCGCACACGCATACTCGTATTTGAATGCACACGCGCATACTCGTTTTAAAATAGGCACGTGCATAGCCGTTTTTGAATGCGCACGCGCATACGCGTTTTTGAACAGACACACGCGTACTCGTTTTTGAATGCGCACGCGTATAAGCGTTTGAATGCGCACGCGCATACTCGGTTATGAAGGCACACGCCCATACTCGTTTTTGAATGCACACGCGCATACTCGTTTCGGAATACGCACGCGCATACTCGTTTTGGAATGCGCACGCGCACGCTCGTTTTGGAATGCACACGGGCATACTCGTTTCGAAATACGCACGCGACTACTCGTTTTTGAATAGGCACGCGCGTACTCGTTTTTGAACGCGAACGCGCATACGCGATTTTGAACATGCACACGCGTACTCGTTTTTGAATGCACACGCGTATACTCGTTTTGAATGCACACGCGCATACTCGTTTTTGAATAGGCATGCGCGTACTCGTTTTTGAATGCGCACGCATATACTCGTTTCGGAATGCGCACGCACATACTCGTTTTCGAATAGGCACGCACATACTCGTTTTTGAATGCGCACACGCATACTCAGTTTTGAATGCACACGCGCATACTCGTTTTGGAATACGCACGTGACTACTCGTTTTTGAATAGGCACGCGCGTACTCGTTTTTGAACGCGAACGCGCATGCGCGTTTTTGAACACGCACATGCGTACTCGTTTTTGAATGCGCACGCGTATACTCGTTTTGAATGCACACGCGCATACTCGTTTTTGAATGGGCACGCGCGTACTCCTTTTGAATGCGCACACGCATACTCGTTTTTGAATGCACACGCGCATACTCGTTTCAGAATGCGCACGTGCATACTCGTTTTGGAATGGGCACGTGCGTACTCGTTTTTGAATGCGAACGCGCATACGCGTTTTTGAACATGCACACGCGTACTCGTTTTTGATTGCACACGCGCGTACTCGTTTTGGAATAGGCACGTGCGTGCTCGTTTTTGAAAGCGAACGCGCATACGCGTTTTTGAACATGCACACGCGTACTTTGTTATGAATGGGCACGGGTATACTCGTTTTGAATGCACACGCGCATACTCGTTTTTGAATAGGCAGGCGCATACTCGTTTTTGACTGCGCACGTGTATACCCGTTTCGGAATGTGCACGCGCATTCTCGTTTTTGAATAGGCACGCGCGTACTCGTTTTTGACTGCGCACGTGTATACTCGTTTTGAATGCGCACGCGTATGTTCGTTTTTGAATAGGCACGCGCGTATTTGTTTTTGATTGCGCACGCGTACACTAGTTTTGAATGCGCACGCGTATACTCGTTTTTGAATGCACACGCGCATACTCGTTTTCGAATAGGCACGCGCATACTCGTTTTTGAATGCACACGCGCATACTCGTTTTTGAATGCACACGCGCATACTCGTTTCGAAATAGGCACGCGCATACTCCTTTGGGAAGGGGCATGCGCATACTCGTTTTTGAATAGGCATGCGCGTACTCGTTTTTGAATGCGCACGCGCATACTTGTTTTTGAATGCACACGCGCATACTCGTTTTGGAATAGGCACGCGCATACTCGTTTTTGAATGCGAATACGCATACTCGTATTTGATTGCGCACGCGCATACTCGTTTTGCAATAGGAACGTGCATACTTGTTTTTGAATGCGCACGCGCATACGCATTTTTGAACAGGCACACGCGTACTCGTTTTCAATTGCGCACGCGCATACTCGTTTTTGAATGCGCACACACATACGCGTTTTTGAACAGGCACACGCGTACTCGTTTTTGAATGCGCACGCGTATACTCGTTTTGATGCGCACGCGCATACTAGGTTTTGAATGCACACGCGCATACTCGATTTGAAATAGGCACGTGCATACTCGTTTTTGAATGCGAACGCGCATACGCGTTTCGGAATACGCACGCCCATACTCGTTTTGGAATGCGCACGCGCATACTCGTTTTTGAATGCGCACGCGCGTACTCGTTTTTGAATGCGCACGCGCATACTCGTTTTTGAAAGCACATGCGCATACTCGTTTTGGTATAAGCACGCGCATACTCGATTTTGAACGCGCACACGCATACTCGTTTTTGAATGCACACGCGCATACTCGTTTTGGAATGCACACGCCCATACTCGTTTTTGAATAGGCATGCGCGTACTCGTTTTTAATGCGCACGCGCATACTCGTTTTTGAATGCACACGCACATACTCGTTTTGAATTAGGCACGTGCATACTCGTTTTTGAATGCGCACGCGCATACGCGTTTTTGAACAGGCACACGCGTACTCGTTTTTGAAGGCGCACGCGTATACTCGTTTTGAATGCGCACGCGCATACTAGGTTTTGAATGCATACGCGCATACTCGATTTGAAATAGGCACGTGCATACTCGTTCTTGAATGCGAACGCGCATACGCGTTTCGGAATACGCGCGCGCATACTCGTTTTTGAAAGCGCACGCGCGTACTCGTTTTTGAATGCGCACGCGCATACTCGTTTTTGAAAGCCCATGCGCATACTCGTTTTGGTATAAGCACGCGCATACTCGTTTTTGAACGCGCACACGCATACTCGTTTTTGAATGCACACGCGCATACTCGTTTTGAAATGCACACGCCCATACTCGTTTTTGAATGGGCACGCGCGTACTCGTTTTTGAATGCGCACGCGCATACTCGTTTTTGAATGCACACGCGCATACTCGTTTTGGAATAGGCACGCGCATACTCGTTTTTGAATGCGCACACGCATACTCGTATTTGATTGTGCACGCGCATACTCGTTTTGCAATAGGCACGTGCATACTCGTTTTTGAATGCGCACGCGCATACGCGTTTTTGAACAGGCACACGCGTACTCGTTTTTGAATGCGCACGCGTATACTCGTTTTGAATTCGCACGCGCATACTCGTTTTTGAATGCACACGCGCATACTCGTTTCGAAATACGCACGCGCATACTTGTTTTGGAATAGGCACGCGCATACTCGTTTTTGAAAGCACATGCGCATGCTCGTTTTGGAATAAGCACGCACATACTCGTTTTTGAACGCGCACACGCATACTCGTTTTTGATTGCGCACGCGCATACTCGTTTTTTAATGCACACGCGCATACTCGTTTTTTAATGGGCACGCGCGTACTCGTTTTTGAATGCGCACGCGCATACTCGTTTTTGAATGCGCACGCGCATACTCGTTTCGAAATGGACACGCGCATACTCGTTTGGAAAGGCGCACGCGCATACTCGTTTTTGAATGCGCACACGCATACTCGTATTTGAATGCACACGCGCGTACTCGTTTTGAAATAGGCACGTGCATACTCGTTTTAGAATGCGCACACGCATACTCGTATTTGAATGCACACGCGCATACTCGTTTTGAAATAGGCACGTGCATACCCGTTTTTGAATGCGCACGCGCATACGCGTTTTTGAACAGACACACGCGTACTCGTTTTTGAATGCGCACGCGTATAAGCGTTTGAATGCGCACGCGCATACTCGGTTATGAAGGCACACGCCCATACTCGTTTTTGAATGCACACGCGCATACTCGTTTCGGAATACGCACGCGCATACTCGTTTTGGAATGCGCACGCGCACGCTCGTTTTGGAATGCACACGGGCATACTCGTTTCGAAATACGCACGCGACTACTCGTTTTTGAATAGGCACGCGCGTACTCGTTTTTGAACGCGAACGCGCATACGCGATTTTGAACATGCACACGCGTACTCGTTTTTGAATGCACACGCGTATACTCGTTTTGAATACACACGCGCATACTCGTTTTTGAATAGGCATGCGCGTACTCGTTTTTGAATGCGCACGCATATACTCGTTTCGGAATGCGCACGCGCATACTCGTTTTCGAATAGGCACGCACATACTCGTTTTTGAATGCGCACACGCATACTCAGTTTTGAATGCACACGCGCATACTCGTTTCGGAATACGCACGTGACTACTCGTTTTTGAATAGGCACGCGCGTACTCGTTTTTGAACGCGAACGCGCATACGCGTTTTTGAACACGCACATGCGTACTCGTTTTTGAATGCGCACGCGTATACTCGTTTTGAATGCACACGCGCATACTCGTTTTTGAATGGGCACGCGCGTACTCGTTTTTGAATGCGCACACGCATACTCGTTTTTGAATGCACACGCGCATACTCGTTTCGGAATGCGCACGCGCGTACTCGTTTTGGAATAGGCACGTGCGTGCTCGTTTTTGAAAGCGAACGCGCATACGCGTTTTTGAACATGCACACGCGTACTTTGTTATGAATGGGCACGGGTATACTCGTTTTGAATGCACACGCGCATACTCGTTTTTGAATAGGCACGCGCATACTCGTTTTTGACTGCGCACGTGTACACCCGTTTCGGAATGCGCACGCGCATTCTCGTTTTTGAATAGGCACGCGCGTACTCGTTTTTGACTGCGCACGTGTATACTCGTTTCGGAATGCGCACGCGTATGTTCGTTTTTGAATAGGCACGCGCGTATTTGTTTTTGATTGCGCACGCGTACACTCGTTTTGAATGCGCACGCGTATACTCGTTTTTGTACGCACACGCGCATACTCGTTTTCGAATAGGCACGCGCATACTCGTTTTTGAATGCACACGCGCATACTCGTTTTTGAATGCACACGCGCATACTCGTTTCGAAATGGGCACGCGCATACTCGTTTGGGAAGGCGCAGGCGCATACTCGTTTTTGAATAGGCATGCGCGTACTCGTTTTTGAATGCGCACGCGCATTCTTGTTTTTGAATGCACACGCGCATACTCGTTTTGGAATAGGCACGCGCATACTCTGTTTTTGAATACGCACACGCATACTCGTATTTGATTGCGCACGCGCATACTCGTTTTGCAATAGACACGTGCATACTCTTTTTTGATTGCACACGCGCGTACTCGTTTTTGAATACGCACGCGCGTACTCGTTTTTGAATGCGCACGCGCATACTCGTTTTGGAATAGTCATGCACATACTTGTTTTTGAATGCGCACACGCATACTCGTATTTGAATGCACACGCGCGTACTCGTTTTGAAATAGGCACGTGCATACTCGTTTTTGAATGCGCACACGCGTACTCGTTTTTGAATGCGCACGCGTATACTCGTTTTGAATGCGCACGCGCATACTAGGTTTTGAATGCACACGCCCATACTCGTTTTTGAATGCACACGCGCATACTCGTTTTGGAATGCGCACGCGCATACTCGTTTTAAAATACGCACGCGCATGCTCTTTTTTGAATGCGAAGCACATACTCGTTTTTGAATGCGCACGTGCGTACTCGTTTTTGAATTCGCACGCGCATACTAGTTTTGGAATAGGCACGTGCGTACTCGTTTTTGAATGCGCACACGCATACTCGTATTTGAATGCACACGCGCATACTCGTTTTGAAATAGGCACGTGCATACTCGTTTTTGAATGCACACGCGCATACGCGTTTTTGAACAGGCACACGCGTACTCGTTTTTGAATGCGCACGCGCATACTCGTTTTGAAATAGGCCCGTGCATACTCGTTTTTGAATGCGCATGCGCATACGCGTTTTTGAACAGGCACACGCGTACTCGTTTTTGAATGCGCACGCGTATACTCGTTTTCAATGCGCACGCGCATACTAGGCTTTGAATGCACACGCCCATACTCGTTTTTGAATGCACTCGCGCATACTCGTTTTGGAATGCGCACGCGCCTACTCGTTTTCGAATGCGCACGCGCATGCTCTTTTTTGAATGCGAAGCGCATACTCGTTTTTGAATGCGCACGCGCGTACTCGTTTTTGAATTCGCACGCGCATACTCGTTTTTGAATAGGCACGCACGTACTCGTTTTTGAATGCACACACGCGTACTCGTTTTGGAATAGGCACGCGCATACTCGTTTTTGACTGCGCACGCGCATACGCGTTTTTGAACAGGCACACGCGTACTCGTTTTTGAATGCGCACGTGTATACTCGTTTTCGAATAGACACGCGCATACTCGTTTTTGAATGCACACGCGCATACTCGTTTCGAAATAGCCACGCGCATACTCGTTTGGGAAGGCACACGCGCATACTCGTTTTTGAATAGGCACATGCATACTCGGTTTTGAATGCACACGCGCATACTCGTTTTGGAATGCGAAGGGCATACTCGTTTTCGAATGCGCACGCGCGTACTCGTTTTTTAATTCGCACGCGCATACTCCTTTCGGAATAGGCACGCGCGTACACGTTTTTGAATGCGCACGCGCATACGCTTTTTTGAACATGCACACGCGTACTCGTTTTTTAATGCGCACGCGTATACTCGTTTTGAATGCGCACGCGCATACTAGTTTTCGAATAGGCACGCGCATACTCGTTTTTGAATGCGCACACGCATACTCGTTTTTGAATGCACACGCGTATACTCGTTTCGGAATACGCACGCGCATACTCGTTTTGGAAGGCGCACGCGCATACTCGTTTTGGAATAGGCACGTGCGTACTCGTTTTTGAATGCGCACGCGAATACGCGTTTTTGAACATGCACACGCGTACTCGTTTTTGAATGCGCACGCGTATACTCGTTTTGAATGCACACGCGCATACTCGTTTTTGAATAGGCACGCGCGTACTCGTTTTTGACTGCGCACGTGTATACTCGTTTCGGAATGCGCACGAGCATGCTCGTTTTTCAATAGGCACGCGCGTACTCGTTTTTGAATGCACACGCGCATACTCGTTTTTGAATGGGCACGCGCGAACTTGTTTCTGAATGTGCACGCGTATACTCGTTTTCGTATAGGCACGCGCATACTCGTTTTTGAATGCGTACACGCATACTCGTTTTTGAATGCACACGCGCATACTCGTTTCAGAATACGCACGCGCATACTCGTTTCGGAATGCGCACGCGCATACTCGTTTTGGAATAGGCACGTGCGTACTCGTTTTTGAATGCGAACGCGCATACGCGTTTTTGAATGCACACGCGCATACTCGTTTCGGAATGCGCACGCGCATATTCATTTCGGAATAGGCACGTGCGTGCTCGTTTTTGAAAGCGAACGCGCATACGCGTTTTTGAACATGCACACGCGTACTTTGTTATGAATGCGCACGGGTATACTCGTTTTGAATGCACACGCGCATACTCGTTTTTGAATAGGCACGCGCATACTCGTTTTTGACTGCGCACGTGTATACTCGTTTCGGAATGCGCACGCGCATGCTCATTTTTGAGTAAGCACGCGCGTACTCGTTTTTGAATGCGCACGCGTACACTCGTTTTGAATGCGCACTCGTATACTCGTTTTTGAATGCACACGCGCATACTCGTTTTCGAATAGGCACGCGCATACTCGTTCTTGAATGCACACGCGCATACTCGTTTTTTGAATGCACACGCGCATACTAGTTTCGAAATGGGCACGCGCATACTCGTTTGGGAAGGCGCACGCGGATACTCGTTTTTGAATAGGCATGCGCGTACTCGTTTTTGAATGCGCACGCGCATACTTGTTTTTGAATGCACACGCGCATACTCGTTTTGGAATAGGCACACGCATACTCGTTTTTGAATACGCACACGTATACTCGTATTTGATTGCGCACGCGCATACTCGTTTTGCAATAGGCACGTGCATACTCGTTTTTGAATGCACACGCGCATACTCGTTTTTGAATAGGCACGCGCGTACTTGTTTTTGATTGCGCACGCGCATACTCGTTTTGAATGCACATGCGCATACTCGTTTTGGAATAGGCACGCACATACTCGTTTTTGAATGCGCACATGCATACTCGTAATAGAATGCACACGCGCGTACTCGTTTTGAAATAGGCACGTGCATACTCGTTTTTGAATGCGCACGCGCATACTCGTTTTTGAATAGGCATGCGCGTACTCGTTTTTGAATGCGCACGCGCATTCTTGTTTTTGAATGCACACGCGCATACTCGTTTTGGAATAGGCACGCGCATACTCTGTTTTTGAATACGCACACGCATACTCGTATTTGATTGCGCACGCGCATACTCGTTTTGCAATAGACACGTGCATACTCTTTTTTGATTGCACACGCGCGTACTCGTTTTTGAATACGCACGCGCGTACTCGTTTTTGAATGCGCACGCTATACTCGTTTTTGAATGCGCACGCGCATACTCGTTTTGGAATAGTCATGCACATACTTGTTTTTGAATGCGCACACGCATACTCGTATTTGAATGCACACGCGCGTACTCGTTTTGAAATAGGCACGTGCATACTCGTTTTTGAATGCGCACACGCGTACTCGTTTTTGAATGCGCACGCGTATACTCGTTTTGAATGCGCACGCGCATACTAGGTTTTGAATGCACACGCCCATACTCGTTTTTGAATGCACACGCGCATACTCGTTTTGGAATGCGCACGCGCATACTCGTTTTAAAATGCGCACGCGCATGCTCTTTTTTGAATGCGAAGCACATACTCGTTTTTGAATGCGCACGTGCGTACTCGTTTTTGAATTCGCACGCGCATACTAGTTTTGGAATAGGCACGTGCGTACTCGTTTTTGAATGCGCACACGCATACTCGTATTTGAATGCACACGCGCATACTCGTTTTGAAATAGGCACGTGCATACTCGTTTTTGAATGCGCACGCGCATACGCGTTTTTGAACAGGCACACGCGTACTCGTTTTTGAATGCGCACGCGCATACTCGTTTTGAAATAGGCCCGTGCATACTCGTTTTTGAATGCGCACGCGCATACGCGTTTTTGAACAGGCACACGTGTACTCGTTTTTGAATGCGCACGCGTATACTCGTTTTGAATGCGCACGCGCATACTAGGCTTTGAATGCACACGCCCATACTCGTTTTTGAATGCACTCGCGCATACTCGTTTTGGAATGCGCACGCGCCTACTCGTTTTGGAATGCGCACGCGCATGCTCTTTTTTGAATGCGAAGCACATACTCGTTTTTGAATGCGCACGCGCGTACTCGTTTTTGAATTCGCACGCGCATACTCGTTTTTGAATAGGCACGCACGTACTCGTTTTTGAATGCACACACGCGTACTCGTTTTGGAATAGGCACGCGCATACTCGTTTTTGACGGCGCACGCGCATACGCGTTTTTGAACAGGCACACGCGTACTCGTTTTTGAATGCGCACGTGTATACTCGTTTTCGAATAGACACGCGCATACTCGTTTTTGAATGCACACGCGCATACTCGTTTCGAAATAGCCACGCGCATACTCGTTTGGGAAGGCGCACGCGCATACTCGTTTTTGAATATGCATGCGCGTACTCGTTTTTGAATGCGCACGCGCATACTTGTTTTTGAATGCACACGCGCATACTCGTTTTGGAATAGGCACGTGCATACTCGGTTTTGAATGCACACGCCCATACTCGTTTTTGAATGCACACGCGCATACTCGTTTCGGAATACGCACGCGCATACTCGTTTTGGAATGCGCACGCGCATGCTCGTTTTGGAATGCGAAGCGAATACTCGTTTTTGAATGTACACGCGCGTACTCGTTTTTGAATTCGCACGCGCATACTCCTTTTGGAATAGGCACGTGCGTACTCGTTTTTGAATGCGCACGCACATACTCGTTTTTGAATAGGCACGCGCGTACTCGTTTTTGAATGCACACACGCGTACTTGTTTTGGAATAGGCACGCGCGTACTCGTTTTTGACTGCGCACGTGTATACTCGTTTTCGAATAGGCACGCGCATACTCGTTTTTGAATGCACACGCGCATACTCGTTTCGAAATAGCCACGCGCATACTCGTTTGGGAAGGCGCACGCGCATACTTGTTTTTGAATGCACACGCGCATACTCGTTTTGGAATAGGCACGTGCATACTCGGTTTTGAATGCACACGCGCATACTCGTTTTTGAATGCACACACGCATACTCGTTTCAGAATACGCACGCGCATACTCGTTTTGGAATGCGCACGCTCATGCTCGTTTTGGAATGCGAAGCGCATACTCGTTTTTGAACGCGAACGCGCATACGCCTTTTTGAACATGCACACGCGTACTCGTTTTTGAATGCACACGCGTATACTCGTTTTGAATGCACACGCGCATACTCGTTTTTGAATAGGCATGCGCGTACTCGTTTTTGAGTGCGCACGCATATACTCGTTTCGGAATGCGCACGCGCATACTCGTTTTCGAATAGGCACGCGCATACTCGTTTTTGAATGCGCACACGCATACTCGTTTTTGAATGCACACGCACATACTCGTTTCGGAATACGCACGCGACTACTGGTTTTTGAATAGGCACGCGCGTACTCGTTTTTGAACACGCACACGCGTACTCATTTTTGAATGCACACGCGTATACTCGCTTTGAATGCACACGCGCATACTCGTTTTTGAATGGGCACGCGCGTACTCGTTTTTGAATGCGCACGCGTATACTCGTTTCGGAATGCGCACGCGCATACTCGTTTTCGAATAGGCACGCGCATTCTCGTTTTTGAATGCGTACACGCCTACTCGTTTTTTAATGCACACGCTCATACTCGTTTCGGAATACGCACGCGCATACTCGTTTCGGAATGCGCACGCGCATACCTGTTTTGGAATAGGCACGTGCGTATTCGTTTTTCAATGCGAACGCGCATACGCGTTTTTGAACATGCACACGCGTACTCGTTTTTGATTGCAAACGCGCGTACTCGTTTTGGAATAGGCACGTGCGTACTCGTTTTTGAATGCGCACGCGAATACGCGTTTTTGAACATGCACACGCGTACTCGTTTTTGAATGCGCACGCGTATACTCGTTTTGAATGCACACGCGCATACTCGTTTTTGAATGCGCACGCGAATACGCGTTTTTGACTGCGCACGTGTATACTCGTTTCGGAATGCGCACGCGCATGCTCGTTTTTCAATAGGCACGCGCGTACTCGTTTTTGAATGCACACGCGCATACTCGTTTTTGAATGGGCACGCGCGAACTTGTTTCTGAATGCGCACGCGTATACTCGTTTTCGTATAGGCACGCGCATACTCGTTTTTGAATGCGTACACGCATACTCGTTTTTGAATGCACACGCGCATACTCGTTTCAGAATACGCACGCGCATACTCGTTTCGGAATGCGCACGCGCATACTCGTTTTGGAATAGGCACGTGCGTACTCGTTTTTGAATGCGAACGCGCATACGCGTTTTTGAATGCACACGCGCATACTCGTTTCGGAATGCGCACGCGCATATTCATTTCGGAATAGGCACGTGCGTGCTCGTTTTTGAAAGCGAACGCGCATACGCGTTTTTGAACATGCACACGCGTACTTTGTTATGAATGCGCACGGGTATACTCGTTTTGAATGCACACGCGCATACTCGTTTTTGAATAGGCACGCGCATACTCGTTTTTGACTGCGCACGTGTATACTCGTTTCGGAATGCGCACGCGCATGCTCATTTTTGAATGCACACGCGCGTACTCGTTTTTGAATGCGCACGCGTACACTCGTTTTGAATGCGCACGCGTATACTCGTTTTTGAATGCACACGCGCATACTCGTTTTCGAATAGGCACGCGCATACTCGTTTTTGAATGCACACGCGCATACTCGTTTTTTGAATGCACACGCGCATACTAGTTTCGAAATGGGCACGCGCATACTCGTTTGGGAAGGCGCACGCGGATACTCGTTTTTGAATAGGCATGCGCGTACTCGTTTTTGAATGCGCACGCGCATACTTGTTTTTGAATGCACACGCGCATACTCGTTTTGGAATAGGCACACGCATACTCGTTTTTGAATACGCACACGTATACTCGTATTTGATTGCGCACGCGCATACTCGTTTTGCAATAGGCACGTGCATACTCGTTTTTGAATGCACACGCGCATACTCGTTTTTGAATAGGCACGCGCGTACTTGTTTTTGATTGCGCACGCGCATACTCGTTTTGAATGCACACGCGCATACTCGTTTTGGAATAGGCACGCACATACTCGTTTTTGAATGCGCACATGCATACTCGTAATAGAATGCACACGCGCGTACTCGTTTTGAAATAGGCACGTGCATACTCGTTTTTGAATGCGCACAGGCATACTCGTATTTGAATGCACACGCGCATACTCGTTTTGAAATAGGCACGTGCATACTCGTTTTTGAATGCGCACGCGCATACGCGTTTTTGAACAGGCACACGCGTACTCGTTTTTGAATGCGCACGCGTATAAGCATTTGAATGCGCACGCGCATACTCAGTTTTGAATGCACACGCCCATACTCGTTTTTGAATGCGCACGCGCATACTCGTTTCGGAATACGCACGCGCATACTCGTTTTGGAATGCGCACGCGCATGCTCGTTTTGGAATGCGAAGCGCATACTCGTTTTTGAATGCACACACGCGTACTCGTTTTGGAATAGGCACGCGCATACTCGTTTTTGAATGCACACGCGCATACTCGTTTTCGAATAGGCACGCGCATACTCCTTTTTGAATTCACACGCGCATACTCGTTTTTGAATGCACACGCGCATACTCGTTTCGAAATAGGCACGCGCACACTCGTTTGGGAAGGCGCACGCGTATACTCGTTTTTGAATAGGCATGCGCGTACTCGTTTTTGAATGCGCACGCGCATACTTCTTTTTGAATGCACACGCGCATACTCGTTTTGGAATAGGCACGCGCATACTCGGTTTTGAATGCACACGCCCATACTAGTTTTTCAATGCACACGCGCTTACTCGTTTCGGAATACGCACGCGCATACTCGTTTTGGAATGCGCACGCGCATACTCGTTTTTGAATGCGCACACGCGTACTCGTTTTTTAATTCGCACGCGCATACTCCTTTCGGAATAGGGACGCGCGTACTCGTTTTTGAATGCGCACGCGCATACGCGTTTTTGAACATGCACACGCGTACTCGTTTTTTAATGCGCACGCGTATAGTCGTTTTGAATGTGCACGCGCATACTAGTTTTCGAATAGGCACGCGCATACTCGTTTTTTAATGTGCACAAGCATACTCGTTTTTGAATGCACACGCGCATACTCGTTTCGCAATACGCACGCGCATACTCGTTTTGGAAGGCACACGCGCATACTCGTTTCGGAATGCGCACGCGCATACTCGTTTTGGAATAGGCACGTGCGTACTCGTTTTTGAATGCGAACGCGCATACGCGTTTTTGAACAGGCACACGCGTACTCGTTTTTGAATGCGCACGCGTATAAGCATTTGAATGCGCACGCGCACACTCGGTTTTGAATGCACACGCGCATACTCGTTTTTGAATGCACATGCGCATACTCGTTTCGGAATACGCACGCGCATACTCGTTTTGGAATGCGCACGCGCATGCTCGTTTTGGATTGCGAAGCGCATACTCGTTTTTGAATGCACACACGCGTACTCGTTTTGGAATAGGCACGCGCATACTCGTTTTTGACTGCGCACGTGTATACTCGTTTTCGAATAGGCACGCGCATACTCGTTTTTGAATTCACACGCGCATACTCGTTTTTGAATGCACACGCGCATACTCGTTTCGAAATAGGCACGCGCACACTCGTTTGGGAAGGCGCACGCGCATACTCGTTTTTGAATAGGCATGCGCGTACTCGTTTTTGAATGCGCACGCGCATGCTTGTTTTTGAATGCACACGCGCATACTCGTTTTGGAATAGGCACGCGCATACTCGGTTTTGATTGCACACACCCATACCCGTTTTTGAATGCACACGCGCATACTCGTTTCGGAATGCGAAGCGCATACTCGTTTTTGAATGCGCACGCGCGTACTCGTTTTTTAATTCGCACGCGCATACTACTTTCGGAATAGGCACGCGCGTACTCGTTTTTGAATGCGCACAAGCATACTCGTTTTTGAATGCACACGCACATACTCGTTTCGGAATACGCACGCGCATACTCGTTTTGGAAGGCGCACGCGCATACTCGTTTTTGAATAGGCACGCGCGTACTCGTTTTTGAACGCGAACGCGCATACGCGTTTTTGAACATGCACACGCGTACTCGTTTTTGAATGCACACGCGTATACTCGTTTTGAATGCACACGCGCATACTCGTTTTTGAATAGGCATGCGCGTACTCGTTTTTGAATGCGCACGCATATACTCGTTTCGGAATGCGCACGCGCATACTCGTTTTCGAATAGGCACGCGCATACTCGTTTTTGAATGCGCACACGCATACTCGTTTTTGGATAGGCACGCGCATACTCGTTTTTGAATGCGCACGCGTATACTCGTTTTGGAATGCGCACGCGCATACTCGTTTTCGTATAGGCACCCGCATATTCGTTTTTGAATGCGCACACGCGTACTCGTTTTTGAATGCACACGCGCATACTCGTTCAGAATACGCACGCGCATACTCGTTTCGGAATGCGCACGCGCATACTCGTTTTGGAATAGGCACGTGCGTACTCGTTTTTGAATGCGAACGCGCATACGCGTTTTTGAATGCACACGCGCATACTCGTTTCGGAATGCGCACGCGCATATTCATTTTGGAATAGGCACGTGCGTGCTCGTTTTTGAAAGCGAACGCGCATACGCGTTTTTGAACATGCACACGCGTACTTTGTTATGAATGCGCACGGGTATACTCGTTTTGAATGCACACGCGCATACTCGTTTTTGAATAGGCACGCGCATACTCGTTTTTGACTGCGCACGTGTATACTCGTTTCGGAATGCGCATGCGCATGCTCATTTTTGAGTAGGCACGCGCGTACTTGTTTTTGATTGCGCACGCGTACACTCGTTTTAAATGCGCACGCGTATACTCGTTTTTGAATGCACACGCGCATACTCGTTTTCGAATAGGCACGCGCATACTCGTTTTTGAATGCACACACGCATACTCGTTTTTTGAATGCACACGCGCATACTAGATTCGAAATGGGCACGCGAATACTCGTTTAAGAAGGCGCACGCGGATACTCGTTTTTGAATAGGCATGCGCGTACTCGTTTTTGAATGCGCACAAGCATACTGGTTTTTGAATGCACACGCGCATACTCGTTTCGGAATACGCACGCGCATACTCGTTTTGGAAGGCGCATGCGCATACTCGTTTTTGAATAGGCACGTGCGTACTCGTTTTTGAACGGGAACGCGCATACGCGTTTTTGAACATGCACACGCGTACTCGTTTTTGAATGCACACGCGTATACTCGTTTCGAATGCACACGCGCATACTCGTTTTTGAATAGGCATGCGCGTACTCGTTTCGGAATGCGCACGCGCATGCTCGTTTTCGAATAGGCACGCGCATACTCGTTTTTGAATGCGCACACGCATACTCGTTTTTGAATAGGCACGCGCATACTCGTTTTTGGATGCGCACGCGTATACTCGTTTCGGAATGCGCACGCGCATACTCGTTTTCGTATAGGCACGCGCATACTCGTTTTTGAATGCGTACACGCATACTCGTTTTTGAATGCACACGCGCATACTCGTTTCAGAATACGCACGCGCATACTCGTTTCGGAATGCGCACGCGCATACTCGTTTTGGAATAGGCACGTGCGTACTCGTTTTTGAACATGCACACGCGTACTTTGTTATGAATGCGCACGGGTATACTCGTTTTGAATGCACACGCGCATACTCGTTTTTGAATAGGCACGCGCATACTCGTTTTTGACTGCGCACGTGTATACTCGTTTCGGAATGCGCATGCTCATTTTTGAGTAGGCACGCGCGTACTCGTTTTTGATTGCGAACGCGTACACTCGTTTTGAATGCGCACGCGTATACTCGTTTTTGAATGCACACGCGCATACTCGTTTTCGAATAGGCACGCGCATACTCGTTTTTGAATGCACACGCCCATACTCGTTTTTGAATGCACACGCGCATACTCGTTTCGGAATACGCACGCGCATACTCGTTTTGGAATGCGCACGCGCATGCTCGTTTTGGATTGCGAAGCGCATACTCGTTTTTGAATGCACACACGCGTACTCGTTTTGGAATAGGCACGCGCATACTCGTTTTTGACTGCGCACGTGTATACTCGTTTTCGAATAGGCACGCGCATACTCGTTTTTGAATTCACACGCGCATACTCGTTTTTGAATGCACACGCGCATACTTGTTTCGAAATAGGCACGCGCATACTCGTTTGGGAAGGCGCACGCGCATACTCGTTTTTGAATAGGCAAGCGCGTACTCGTTTTTGAATGCGCACGCGCATACTTGTTTTTGAATGCACACGCGCATACTCGTTTTGGAATAGGCACGCGCATACTCGGTTTTGATTGCACACACCCATACTCGTTTTTGAATGCACACGCGCATACTCGTTTCGGAATGCGAAGCGCATACTCGTTTTTGAATGCGCACGCGCGTACTCGTTTTTTAATTCGCACGCGCATACTATTTTCGGAATAGGCACGCGCCTACTCGTTTTTGAATGCGCACAAGCATACTCGTTTTTCAATGCACACGCGCATACTCGTTTCGGAATACGCACGCGCATACTCGTTTTGGAAGGCGAACGCGCATACTCGTTTTTGAATAGGCACGCGCGTACTCGTTTTTGAGCGCGAACGCGCATACGCGTTTTTGAACATGCACACGCGTACTCGTTTTTGAATGCGCACGCATATACTCGTTTCGGAATGCGCACGCGCATACTCGTTTTCGAATAGGCACGCGCATACTCGTTTTTGAATGCGCACACGCATACTCGTTTTTGAATAGGCACGCGCATACTCGTTTTTGAATGCGCACGCGTATACTCGTTTCGGAATGCGCACGCGCATACTCGTTTTCGTATAGGCACCCGCATATTCGTTTTTGAATGCGTACACGCATACTCGTTTTTGAATGCACACGCGCATACTCGTTTCAGAATACGCACGCGCATACTCGTTTCGGAATGCGCACGCGCATACTCGTTTTGGAATAGGCACGTGCGTACTCGTTTTTGAATGCGAACGCGCATACGCGTTTTTGAATGCACACGCGCATACTCGTTTCGGAATGCGCACGCGCATATTCATTTTGGAATAGGCACGTGCGTGCTCGTTTTTGAAAGCGAACGCGCATACGCGTTTTTGAACATGCACACGCGTACTTTGTTATGAATGCGCACGGGTATACTCGTTTTGAATGCACACGCGCATACTCGTTTTTGAATAGGCACGCGCATACTCGTTTTTGACTGCGCACGTGTATACTCGTTTCGGAATGCGCATGCGCATGCTCATTTTTGAGTAGGCACGCGCGTACTCGTTTTTGATTGCGCACGCGTACACTCGTTTTAAATGCGCACGCGTATACTCGTTTTTGAATGCACACGCGGATACTCGTTTTTGAATAGGCATGCGCGTACTCGTTTTTGAATGCGCACAAGCATACTCGTTTTTGAATGCACACGCGCATACTCGTTTCGGAATACGCACGCGCATACTCGTTTTGGAAGGCGCATGCGCATACTCGTTTTTGAATAGGCACGTGCGTACTCGTTTTTGAACGGGAACGCGCAAACGCGTTTTTGAACATGCACACGCGTACTCGTTTTTGAATGCACACGCGTATACTCGTTTCGAATGCACACGCGCATACTCGTTTTTGAATAGGCATGCGCGTACTCGTTTTTGAATGCGCACGCATATACTCGTTTCGGAATGCGCACGCGCATGCTCGTTTTCGAATAGGCACGCGCATACTCGTTTTTGAATGCGCACACGCATACTCGTTTTTGAATAGGCACGCGCATACTCGTTTTTGGATGCGCACGCGTATACTCGTTTCGGAATGCGCACGCGCATACTCGTTTTCGTATAGGCACGCGCATACTCGTTTTTGAATGCGTACACGCATACTCGTTTTTGAATGCACACGCGCATACTCGTTTCAGAATACGCACGCGCATACTCGTTTCGGAATGCGCACGCGCATACTCGTTTTGGAATAGGCACGTGCGTACTCGTTTTTGAACATGCACACGCGTACTTTGTTATGAATGCGCACGGGTATACTCGTTTTGAATTCACACGCGCATACTCGTTTTTGAATAGGCACGCGCATACTTGTTTTTGACTGTGCACGTGTATACTCGTTTCGGAATGCGCATGCTCATTTTTCAGTAGGCACGCGCGTACTCGTTTTTGATTGCGAACGCGTACACTCGTTTTGAATGCGCACGCGTATACTCGTTTTTGAATGCACACGCGCATACTCGTTTTCGAATAGGCACGCGCATACTCGTTTTTGAATGCACACGCCCATACTCGTTTTTGAATGCACACGCGCATACTCGTTTCGGAATACGCATGCGCATACTCGTTTTGGAATGCGCACGCGCATGCTCGTTTTGGATTGCGAAGCGCATACTCGTTTTTGAATGCACACACGCGTACTCGTTTTGGAATAGGCACGCGCATACTCGTTTTTGACTGCGCACGTGTATACTCGTTTTCGAATAGGCACGCGCATACTCGTTTTTGAATTCACACGCGCATACTCGTTTTTGAATGCACACGCGCATACTCGTTTCCAAATAGGCACGCGCATACTCGTTTGGGAAGGCGCACGCGCATACTCGTTTTTGAATAGGCATGCGCGTACTCGTTTTTGAATGCGCACGCGCATACTTGTTTTTGAATGCACACGCGCATACTCGTTTTGGAATAGGCACGTGCATACTCGGTTTTGAATGCACACGCCCATACTCGTTTTTGAATGCACACGCGCTTACTCGTTTCGGAATACGCACGCGCATACTCGTTTTGGAATGCGCACGCGCATACTCGTTTTTGAATGCGCACACGCGTACTCGTTTTTTAATTCGCACGCGCAAACTCCTTTCGGAATAGGGACGCGCGTACTCGTTTTTGAATGCGCACGCGCATACGCGTTTTTGAACATGCACACGCGTACTCGTTTTTTAATGCGCACGCGTATAGTCGTTCTGAATGCGCACGCGCATACTAGTTTTCGAATACGCACGCGCATACTCGTTTTTGAATGCGCACAAGCATACTCGTTTTTGAATGCACACGCGCATACTCGTTTTTGAATAGGCACGCGCGTACTCGTTTTTGAACGCGAACGCGCATACGCGTTTTTGAACATGCACACGCGTACTCGTTTTTGAATGCACACGCGTATACTCGTTTTGAATGCACACGCGCATACACGTTTTTGAATAGGCATGCGCGTACTCGTTTTTGAATGCGCACGCATATACTCGTTTCGGAATGCGCACGCGCATACTCGTTTTCGAATAGGCACGCGCATACTCGTTTTTGAATGCGCACACGCATACTCGTTTTTGAATAGGCACGCGCATACTCGTTTTTGAATGCGCACGCGTATACTCGTTTCGGAGTGCGCACGCGCATACTCGTTTTCGTATAGGCACCCGCATATTCGTTTTTGAATGCGTACACGCATACTCGTTTTTGAATGCACACGCGCATACTCGTTTCAGAATACGCACGCGCATACTCGTTTCGGAATGCGCACGCGCATACTCGTTTTGGAATAGGCACGTGCGTACTCGTTTTTGAATGCGAACGCGCATACGCGTTTTTGAATGCACACGCGCATACTCGTTTCGGAATGCGCACGCGCATATTCATTTTGGAATAGGCACGTGCGTGCTCGTTTTTGAAAGCGAACGCGCATACGCGTTTTTGAACATGCACACGCGTACTTTGTTATGAATGCGCACGGGTATACTCGTTTTGAATGCACACGCGCATACTCGTTTTTGAATAGGCACGCGCATACTCGTTTTTGACTGCGCACGTGTATACTCGTTTCGGAATGCGCATGCGCATGCTCATTTTTGAGTAGGCACGCGCGTACTTGTTTTTGATTGCGAACGCGTACACTCGTTTTGAATGCGCACGCGTATACTCGTTTTTGAATGCACACGCGCATACTCGTTTTCGAATAGGCACGCCCATACTCGTTTTTGAATGCACACGCCCATACTCGTTTTTGAATGCACACGCGCATACTCGTTTCGGAATACGCACGCGCATACTCGTTTTGGAATGCGCACGCGCATGCTCGTTTTGGATTGCGAAGGGCATACTCGTTTTTGAATGCACACACGCGTACTCTTTTTTGAATGCGCACGCGCATACGCGTTTTTGAACAGGCACACGCATACTCGTTTTTGAATGCGCACGCGTATAAGCATTTGAATGCGCACGCGCATACTCGGTTTGAATGCACACGCCCATACTCGTTTTTGAATGCACACGCGCATACTCGTTTCGGAATACGCACGCGCATGCTCGTTTTGGAATGCGAAGCGCATACTCGTTTTTGAATGTACACACACGTACTCGTTTTGGAATAGGCACGCGCATACTCGTTTTTGACTGCGCACGTGTATACTCGTTTTCGAATAGGCACGCGCATACTCGTTTTTGAATGCACACGCGCATACTTGTTTTTGAATGCACACGCGCATACTCGTTTTGCAATAGGCACGTGCATACTCGTTTTTGAATGCACACGCGCTTACTCGTTTTTGAATGGGCACGCGCGTACTCGTTTTTGAATGCGCACGCGCATACTCGTTTTGAATGCACACGCGCATACTCGTTTTGGAATAGGCACGCACATACTCGTTTTTGAATGCGCACACGCATACTCGTAATAGAATGCACACGCGCGTACTCGTTTTGAAATAGGCACGTGCATACTCGTTTTTGAATGCGCACACGCATACACGTATTTGAATGCACACGCGCATACTCGTTTTGAAATAGGCACGTGCATACTCTTTTTTGAATGCGCACGCGCATACGCGTTTTTGAACAGGCACACGCATACTCATTTTTGAATGCGCACGCGTATAAGCATTTGAATGCGCACGCGCATACTCGGTTTTGAATGCACACGCCCATACTCGTTTTTGAATGCACACGCGCATACTCGTTTCGGAATACGCACGCGCATGCTCGTTTTGGAATGCGAAGCGCATACTCGTTTTTGAATGTACACACACGTACTCGTTTTGGAATAGGCACGCGCATACTCGTTTTTGACTGCGCACGTGTATACTCGTTTTCGAATAGGCACGCGCATACTCGTTTTTGAATGCACACGCGCATACTTGTTTTTGAATGCACACGCGCATACTCGTTTCGAAATAGGCACGCGCATACTCGTTTCGGAAGGCGCACGCGCATACTCGTTTTTGAATATGCATGCGTGTACTCGTTTTTGAATGCACACGCGCTTACTCGTTTCGGAATACGCACGCGCATACTCGTTTTGGAATGCGCACGCGCATACTCGTTTTTGAATGCGCACACGCGTACTCATTTTTTAATTCGCACGCGCATACTCCTTTCGGAATAGGGACGCGCGTACTCGTTTTTGAATGCGCACGCGCATACGCGTTTTTGAACATGCACACGCGTACTCGTTTTTTAATGCACACGCGTATAGTCGTTTTGAATGCGCACGCGCATACTAGTTTTCGAATAGGCACGCGCATACTCGTTTTTGAATGCGCACAAGCATACTAGTTTTTGAATGCACACGCGCATACTCGTTTCGCAATACGCACGCGCATACTCGTTTTGGAAGGCACACGCGCATACTCGTTTCGGAATGCGCACGCGCATACTCGTTTTGGAATAGGCACGTGCGTACTCGTTTTTGAATGCGAACGCGCATACGCGTTTTTGAATGCACACGCGCATACTCGTTTTGGAATGCGCACGCGCATATTCATTTTGGAATAGGCACGTGCGTGCTCGTTTTTGAAAGCGAACGCGCATACGCGTTTTTGAACATGCACACGCGTACTTTGTTATGAATGCGCACGGGTATACTCGTTTTGAATGCACACGCGCATACTCGTTTTTGAATAGGCACGCGCATACTCGTTTTTGACTGCGCACGTGTATACTCGTTTCGGAATGCGCATGCTCATTTTTGAGTAGGCACGCGCGTACTCGTTTTTGATTGCGAACGCGTACACTCGTTTTGATTGCGCACGCGTATACTCGTTTTTGAATGCACACGCGCATACTCGTTTTCGAATAGGCACGCGCATACTCGTTTTTGAATGCACACGCCCATACTCGTTTTTGAATGCACACGCGCATACTCGTTTCGGAATACGCACGCGCATACTCGTTTTGGAATGCGCACGCGCATGCTCGTTTTGGAATGCGAAGCCCATACTCGTTTTTGAATGCACACACGCGTACTCGTTTTGGAATAGGCACGCGCATACTCGTTTTTGACTGCGCACGTGTATACTCGTTTTCGAATAGGCACGCGCATACTCGTTTTTGAATGCACACGCGCATACTCGTTTCGAAATAGGCACGCGCATACTCGTTTGGGAAGGCGCACGCGCATACTCGTTTTTGAATAGGCATGCGTGTACTCGTTTTTGAATGCGCACGCGCATGCTTGTTTTTGAATGCACACGCGCATACTCGTTTTGGAATAGGCACGCGCATACTCGGTTTTGATTGCACACACCCATACTCGTTTTTGAATGCACACGCGCATACTCGTTTCGGAATGCGAAGCGCATACTCGTTTTTGAATGCGCACGCGCGTACTCGTTTTTTAATTCGCACGCGCATACTACTTTCGGAATAGGCACGCGCGTACTCGTTTTTGAATGCGCACGCGCATACGCGTTTTTGAACATGCACACACGTACTCGTTTTTTTTAATTCGGACGCGTATACTCGTTTTGAATGCGCACGCGCATACTAGTTTTCGAATAGGCACGCGCATACTCGTTTTTGAATGCGCACAAGCATACTCGTTTTTGAATGCACACGCGCATACTCGTTTCGGAATACGCACGCGCATACTCGTTTTGGAAGGCGCACGCGCATACTCGTTTTTGAATAGGCACGCGCGTACTCGTTTTTGAACGCGAACGCGCATACGCGTTTTTGAACATGCACACGCGTACTCGTTTTTGAATGCACACGCGTATACTCGTTTTGAATGCACACGCGCATACTCGTTTTTGAATAGGCATGCGCGTACTCGTTTTTGAATGCGCACGCATATACTCGTTTCGGAATGCGCACGCGCATACTCATTTTCGAATAGGCACGCGCATACTCGTTTTTGAATGCGCACACGCATACTCGTTTTTGAATAGGCACGCGCATACTCGTTTTTGAATGCGCACGCGTATACTCGTTTCGGAATGCGCACGCGCATACTCGTTTTCGTATAGGCACCCGCATATTCGTTTTTGAATGCGTACACGCATACTCGTTTTTGAATGCACACGCGCATACTCGTTTCAGAATACGCACGCGCATACTCGTTTCGGAATGCGCACGCGCATACTCGTTTTGGAATAGGCACGTGCGTACTCGTTTTTGAATGCGAACGCGCATACGCGTTTTTGAATGCACACGCGCATACTCGTTTCGGAATGCGCACGCGCATATTCATTTTGGAATAGGCACGTGCGTGCTCGTTTTTGAAAGCGAACGCGCATACGCGTTTTTGAACATGCACACGCGTACTTTGTTATGAATGCGCACGGGTATACTCGTTTTGAATGCACACGCGCATACTCGTTTTTGAATACGCACACGTATACTCGTATTTGATTGCGCACGCGCATACTCGTTTTGCAATAGGCACGTGCATACTCGTTTTTGAATGCACACGCGCTTACTCGTTTTTGAATGGGCACGCGCGTACTCGTTTTTGAATGCGCACGCGCATACTCGTTTTGAATGCACACGCGCATACTCGTTTTGGAATAGGCACGCACATACTCGTTTTTGAATGCGCACACGTATACTCGTAATAGAATGCACACGCGCGTACTCGTTTTGAAATAGGCACGTGCATACTCGTTTTTGAATGCGCACACGCATACACGTATTTGAAGGCACACGCGCATACTCGCTTTGAAATAGGCACGTGCATACTCTTTTTTGAATGCGCACGCGCATACGCGTTTTTGAACAGGCACACGCATACTCGTTTTTGAATGCGCACCCGTATAAGCATTTGAATGCGCACGCGCATACTCGGTTTTTAATGCACACGCCCATACTCGTTTTTGAATGCACACGCGCATACTCGTTTCGGAATACGCACGCGCATGCTCGTTTTGGAATGCGAAGCGCATACTCGTTTTTGAATGTACACACACGTACTCGTTTTTGGATGCGCACGCGTATACTCGTTTCGGAATGCGCACGCGCATACTCGTTTTCGTATAGGCACGCGCATACTCGTTTTTGAATGCGTACACGCATACTCGTTTTTGAATGCACACGCGCATACTCGTTTCAGAATACGCACGCGCATACTCGTTTCGGAATGCGCACGCGCATACTCGTTTTGGAATAGGCACGTGCGTACTCGTTTTTGAATGCGAACGCGCATACGCGTTTTTGAATGCACACGCGCATACTCGTTTCGGAATGCGCACGCGCATATTCATTTTGGAATAGGCACGTGCGTGCTCGTTTTTGAAAGCGAACGCGCATACGTGTTTTTGAACATGCACACGCGTACTTTGTTATGAATGCGCACGGGTATACTCGTTTTGAATGCACACGCGCATACTTGTTTTGAATGCACACGCGCATACTCGTTTTTGAATAGGCACGCGCATACTCGTTTTTGACTGCGCACGTGTATACTCGTTTCGGAATGCGCATGCGCATGCTCATTTTTGAGTAGGCACGCGCGTACTCGTTTTTGATTGCGAACGCGTACACTCGTTTTGAATGCGCACGCGTATACTCGTTTTTGAATGCACACGCGCATACTCGTTTTCGAATAGGCACGCGCATACTCGTTTTTGAATGCACACGCGCATACTCGTTTCGGAATACGCACGCGCATACTCGTTTTGGAATGCGCACGCGCATGCTCGTTTTGGATTGCGAAGTGCATACTCGTTTTTGAATGCACACACGCGTACTCGTTTTGGAATAGGCACGCGCATACTCGTTTTTGACTGCGCACGTGTATACTCGTTTTCGAATAGGCACGCGCATACTCGTTTTTGAATGCACACGCGCATACTCGTTTCGAAATAGGCACGCGCATACTCGTTTGGGAAGGCGCACGCGCATACTCGTTTTTGAATAGGCATGCGCGTACTCGTTTTTGAATGCGCACGCGCATACTTGTTTTTGAATGCACACGCGCATACTCGTTTTGGAATAGGCACGTGCATACTCGGTTTTGAATGCACACGCCTATACTCGTTTTTGAATGCACACGCGCTTACTCGTTTCGGAATACGCATGCGTATACTCGTTTTGGAATGCGCACGCGCATACTCGTTTTTGAATGCGCACACGCGTACTCGTTTTTTAATTCGCACGCGCATACTCCTTTCGGAATAGGGACGCGCGTACTCGTTTTTGAATGCGCACGCGCATACGCGTTTTAGAACATGCACACGCGTACTCGTTTTTTAATGCGCACGCGTATAGTCGTTTTGAATGCGCACGCGCATACTAGTTTTCGAATACGCACGCGCATACTCGTTTTTGAATGCGCACGCGCATACTCGTTTTTGAATGCACACGCGCATACTCGTTTTTGAATAGGCACGCGCGTACTCGTTTTTGAACGCGAACGCGCATACGCGTTTTTGAACATGCACACGCGTACTCGTTTTTGAATGCACACGCGTATACTCGTTTTGAATGCACACGCGCATACTCGTTTCAGAATACGCACGCGCATACTCGTTTCGGAATGCGCACGCGAGTACTCGTTTTGGAATAGGCACGTGCGTACTCGTTTTTGAATGCGAACGCGCATACGCGTTTTTGTATGCACACGCGCATACTCGTTTCGGAATGCGCATGCGCATATTCATTTTGGAATAGGCACCTGCGTGCTCGTTTTTAAAAGCGAACGCGCATACGCGTTTTTCAACATGCACACGCGTACTTTGTTATGAATGCGCACGGGTATACTCGTTTTGAATGCACACGCGCATACTCGTTTTTGAATAGGCACGCGCATACTCGTTTTTGAATGCACACACGCATACTCGTTTTTTGAATGCACACGCGCATACTAGTTTCGAAATGGGCACGCGAATACTCGTTTAAGAAGGTGCACGCGGATACTCGTTTTTGAATAGGCATGCACGTACTCGTTTTTGAATGCGCACAAGCATACTCGTTTTTGAATGCACACGCGCCTACTCGTTTCGGAATACGCACGCCCATACTCGTTTTGGAAGGCGCATGCGCATACTCGTTTTTGAATAGGCACGTGCGTACTCGTTTTTGAACGGGAACGCGCATACGCGTTTTTGAACATGCACACGCGTACTCGTTTTTGAATGCACACGCGTATACTCGTTTCGAATGCACACGCGCATACTCGTTTTTGAATAGGCATGCGCGTACTCGTTTTTGAATGCGCACGCATATACTCGTTTCGGAATGCGCACGCGCATGCTCGTTTTCGAATAGGCACGCGCATACTCGTTTTTGAATGCGCACGCGTATACTCGTTTCGGAAAGCGCACACGCATACTCGTTTTCGTATAGGCACGCGCATACTCGTTTTTGAATGCGTACACGCATACTCATTTTTGAATGCACACGCGCATACTCGTTTCAGAATACGCACGCGCATACTCGTTTCGGAATGCGCACGCGCATACTCGTTTTGGAATAGGCACGTGCGTACTCGTTTTTGAATGCGAACGCGCATACGCGTTTTTGAATGCACACGCGCATACTCGTTTCGGAATGCGCACGCGCATATTCATTTTGGAATAGGCACGTGCGTGCTCGTTTTTGAAAGCGAACGCGCATACGCGTTTTTGAACATGCACACGCGTACTTTGTTATGAATGCGCACGGGTATACTCGTTTTGAATGCACACGCGCATACTCGTTTTTGAATAGGCACGCGCATACTCGTTTTTGACTGCGCACGTGTATACTCGTTTCGGAATGCGCATGCGCATGCTCATTTTTGAGTAGGCACGCGCGTACTCGTTTTTGATTGCGAACGCGTACACTCGTTTTGATTGCGCACGCGTATACTCGTTTTTGAATGCACACGCGCATACTCGTTTTCGAATAGGCACGCGCATACTCGTTTTTGAATGCACACGCCTATACTCGTTTTTGAATGCACACGCGCATACTCGTTTCGGAATACGCACGCGCATATTCGTTTTGGAATGCGCACGCGCATGCTCGTTTTGGATTGCGAAGCGCATACTCGTTTTTGAATGCACACACGCGTACTCGTTTTGGAATAGGCACGCGCATACTCGTTTTTGACTGCGCACGTGTATACTCGTTTTCGAATAGGCACGCGTATACTCGTTTTTGAATGCACACGCGCATACTCGTTTTCGAATAGGCACGCGCATACTCGTTTTTGAATGCACACCCGCATACTCGTTTCGGAATACGCACGCGCATACTCGTTTTGGAATGCGCACGCGCATGCTCGTTTTGGAATGCGAAGCGCATACTCGTTTTTGAATGCGCACGCGCGTACTCGTTTTTGAATGCACACGCGCATACTCGTTTCGAAATAGGCACGCGCATACTCGTTTGGGAAGGCGCACGCGCATACTTGTTTTTGAATAGGCATGCGCGTACTCGTTTTTGAATGCGCACGCGCATGCTTGTTTTTGAATGCACACGCGCATACTCGTTTTGGAATAGGCACGCGCATACTCGGTTTTGAATGCACACGCCCATACTCGTTTTTGAATGCACACGCGCATACTCGTTTCGGAATACGCACGCGCATACTCGTTTTGGAATGCGCATGCGTATGCTCGTTTTGGAATGCGAAGTGCATACTCGTTTTTGAATGCGCACGCGCGTACTCGTTTTTTAATTCGCACGCGCATACTACTTTCGGAATAGGCACGCGCGTACTCGTTTTTGAATGCGTACGCGCATACGCGTTTTTGAACATGCACACGCGTACTCGTTTTTTTTTTGATTCGGACGCGTATACTCGTTTTGAATGCGCACGCGCATACTAGTTTTCGAATAGGCACGCGCATACTCGTTTTTGAATGCGCACAAGCATACTCGTTTTTGAATGCACACGCGCATACTCGTTTCGGAATACGCACACGCATACTCGTTTTGGAAGGCGCACGCGCATACTCGTTTTTGAATAGGCACGCGCGTACTCGTTTTTGAACGCGAACGCGCATACGCGTTTTTGAACATGCACACGCGGACTCGTTTTTGAATGCACACGCGTATACTCGTTTTGAATGCACACGCGCATACTCGTTTTTGAATAGGCATGCGCGTACTCGTTTTTGAATGCGCACGCATATACTCGTTTCGGAATGCGCACGCGCATACTCGTTTTCGAATAGGCACGCGCATACTCGTTTTTGAATGCGCACACGCATAGTCGTTTTTGAATAGGCACGCGCATACTCGTTTTTGAATGCGCACGCGTATACTCGTTTCGGAATGCGCACGCGCATACTCGTTTTCGTATAGGCACCCGCATATTCGTTTTTGAATGCGTACACGCATACTCGTTTTTTAATGCACACGCGCATACTCGTTTCAGAATACGCACGCGCATACTCGTTTCGGAATGAGCACGCGCATACTCGTTTTGGAATAGGCACGTGCGTACTCGTTTTTGAATGCGAACGCGCATCCGCGTTTTTGAATGCACACGCGCATACTCGTTTCGGAATGCGCACGCGCATATTCATTTTGGAATAGGCACGTGCGTGCTCGTTTTTGAAAGCGAACGCGCATACGCGTTTTTGAACATGCACACGCGTACTTTGTTATGAATGCGCTCGGGTATACTCGTTTTGAATGCACACGCGCATACTCGTTTTTGAATAGGCACGCGCATACTTGTTTTTGACTGCGCACGTGTATACTCGTTTCGGAATGCGCATGCGCATGCTCATTTTTGAGTAGGCACGCGCGTACTCGTTTTTGATTGCGCACGCGTACACTCGTTTTGAATGCGCACGCGTATACTCGTTTTTGAATGCACACGCGCATACTCGTTTTCGAATAGGCACGCGCATACTCGTTTTTGAATGCACACACGCATACTCGTTTTTTGAATGCACACGCGCATACTAGTTTCGAAATGGGCACGCGAATACTCGTTTAAGAAGGCGCACGCGGATACTCGTTTTTGAATAGGCATGCGCGTACTCGTTTTTGATTGCGCACGCGCATACTTGTTTTTGAATGCACACGCGCATACTCGTTTCGGAATAGGCACGCGCATACTCGTTTTTGAATACGCACACGTATACTCGTATTTGATTGCGCACGCGCATACTCGTTTTGCAATAGGCACGTGCATACTCGTTTTTGAATGCACACGCGCTTACTCGTTTTTGAATGGGCACGCGCGTACTCGTTTTTGAATGCGCACGCGCATACTCGTTTTGAATGCACACGCGCATACTCGTTTTGGAATAGGCACGCACATACTCGTTTTTGAATGCGCACACGCATACTCGTAATAGAATGCACACGCGCGTACTCGTTTTGAAATAGGCACGTGCATACTCGTTTTCGAATGCGCACACGCATACACGTATTTGAATGCACACGCGCATACTCGTTTTGAAGTAGGCACGTGCATACTCTTTTTTGAATGCGCACGCGCATACGCGTTTTTGAACAGGCACACGCATACTCGTTTTTGAATGCGCACGCATATAAGCATTTGAATGCGCACGCGCATACTCGGTTTTGAATGCACACGCCCATACTCGTTTTTGAATGCACACGCGCATACTCGTTTCGGAATACGCACGCGCATGCTCGTTTTGGAATGCGAAGCGCATACTTGTTTTTGAATGTAACCACGCGTACTCGTTTTGGAATAGGCACGCGCATACTCGTTTTTGACAGCGCACGTGTATACTCGTTTTCGAATAGGCACGCGCATACTCGTTTATGAATGCACACGCGCATACTTGTTTTTGAATGCACACGCGCATACTCGTTTTGAAATAGGCACGCGCATACTCGTTTCGGAAGGCGCACGCGCATACTCGTTTTTGAATAGGCATGTGCGTACTCATTTTTGAATGCGCACGCGCATACTTGTTTTTGAATGCACACGCGCATACTCGTTTTGGAATAGGCACGCGCATACTCGGTTTTGAATGCACACGCCCATACTCGTTTTTGAATGCACACGCGCTTACTCGTTTCGGAATGCGCACGCGCATACTCGTTTTGGAATGCGCACGCGCATACTCGTTTTTGAATGCACACACGCGTACTCGTTTTTTAATTCGCACGCGCATACTCCTTTCGGAATAGGGACGCGCGTACTCGTTTTTGAATGCGCACGCGCATACGCGTTTTTGAACATGCACACGCGTACTCGTTTTTTAATGCGCACGCGTATACTCGTTTTGAATGCGCACGCGCATACTAGTTTCCGAATAGGGACGCGCATACTCGTTTTTGAATGCGCACAAGCATACTCGTTTTTGAATAGGCACGCGCGTACTCGTTTTGGAACGCGAACGCGCATACTCGTTTTGGAAGGCACACGCGCATACTCGTTTTTGAATAGGCACGCGCGTACTCGATTTTGAACGCGAACGCGCATACGCGTTTTTGAACATGCACACGCGTACTCGTTTTTGAATGCACACGCGTATACTCGTTTTGAATGCACACGCGCATACTCGTTTTTGAATAGGCATGCGCGTACTCGTTTTTGAATGCGCACGCATATACTCGTTTCGGAATGCGCACGCGCATACTCGTTTTCGAATAGGCACGCGCATACTCGTTTTTGAATGCGCACACGCATACTCGTTTTTGAATGCACAGGCGCATACTCGTTTTGGAATACGCATGCGACTACTCGTTTTTGAATAGGCACGCGCGTACTCGTTTTTGAACGCGAACGCGCATACGCGTTTTTGAACACGCACACGCGTACTATTTTTTGAATGCGCACGCGTATACTCGTTTTGAATGCACACGCGCATACTCGTTTTTGAATGGGCACGCGCGTACTCGTTTTTGAATGCGCACGCGTATACTCGTTTCGGAATGCGCACGCGCATACTCGTTTTCGAATAGGCACGCGCATACTCGTTTTTGAATGCGTACACGCATACTCGTTTTTGAATGCACACGCGCCTACTCGTTTCGGAATACGCACGCGCATACTCGTTTCGGAATGCGCACGCGCATACTCGTTTTGGAATAGGCACGTGCGTACTCGTTTTTGAATGCGAACGCGCATACGCGTTTTTGAATGCACACGCGCATACTCGTTTCGGAATGCGCACGCGCATATTCATTTTGGAATAGGCACGTGCGTGCTCGTTTTTGAAAGCGAACGCGCATACGCGTTTTTGAACATGCACACGCGTACTTTGTTATGAATGCGCACGGGTATACTCGTTTTGAATGCACACGCGCATACTCGTTTTTGAATAGGCACGCGCATACTCGTTTTTGACTGCGCACGTGTATACTCGTTTCGGAATGCGCATGCGCATGCTCATTTTTGAGTAGGCACGCGCGTACTCGTTTTTGATTGCGAACGCGGACACTCGTTTTGAATGCGCACGCGTATACTCGTTTTTGAATGCACACGCGCATACTCGTTTTCGAATAGGCACGCGCATACTCGTTTTTGAATGCACACGCCCATACTCGTTTTTGAATGCACACGCACATACTCGTTTCGGAATACGCACGCGCATACTCGTTTTGGAATGCGCACGCGCATGCTCGTTTTGGAATGCGAAGCGCATACTCGTTTTTGAATGCACACACGCGTACTCGTTTTGGAATAGGCACGCGCATACTCGTTTTTGACTGCGCACGTGTATACTCGTTTTCGAATAGGCACGCGCTTACTCGTTTTTGAATTCACACGCGCATACTCGTTTTTGAATGCACACGCGCATACTCGTTTCGAAATAGGCACGCGCATACTCGTTTGGGAAGGCGCACGCGCATACTCGTTTTTGTATAGGCATGCGCGTACTCGTTTTTGAATGCGCACGCGCATGCTTGTTTTTGAATGCACACGCGCATACTCGTTTTGGAATAGGCACGCGCATACTCGGTTTTGAAAGCACACGCCCATACTCGTTTTTGAATGCACACGCGCATACTCGTTTCGGAATACGCACGCGCATACTTGTTTTGGAATGCGCACGCGCATGCTCGTTTTGGAATGCGAAGTGCATACTCGTTTTTGAATGCGCACGCGCGTACTCGTTTTTTAATTCGCACGCGCATACTACTTTCGGAATAGGCACGCGCGTACTCGTTTTTGAATGCGCACGCGCATACGCATTTTTGAACATGCACACGCGTACTCGTTTTTTTTTAATTCGGACGCGTATACTCGTTTGCAATGCGTACGCGCATACTAGTTTTCGAATAGGCACGCGCATACTCGTTTTTGAATGCGCACAAGCATACTCTTTTTTGAATGCACACGCGCATACTCGTTTCGGAATACGCACGCGGATACTCGTTTTGGAAGGCGCACGCGCATACTCGTTTTTGAATAGGCACGCGCGTACTCGTTTTTGAACGCGAACGCGCATACGCGTTTTTGAACATGCACACGCGGACTCGTTTTTGAATGCACACGCGTATACTCGTTTTGAATGCACACGCGCATACTCGTTTTTGAATAGGCATGCGCGTACTCGTTTTTGAATGCGCACGCATATACTCGTTTCGGAATGCGCACGCGCATACTCGTTTTCGAATAGGCACGCGCATACTCGTTTTTGAATGCGCACACGCATCCTCGTTTTTGAATAGGCACGCGCATACTCGTTTATGAATGCGCACGCGTATACTCGTTTCGGAATGCGCACGCGCATACTCGTTTTCGTATAGGCACCCGCATATTCGTTTTTGAATGCGTACACGCATACTCGTTTTTGAATGCACACGCGCATACTCGTTTCAGAATACGCACGCGCATACTCGTTTCGGAATGAGCACGCGCATACTCGTTTTTGGAATAGGCACGTGCGTACTCGTTTTTGAATGCGAACGCGCATCCGCGTTTTTGAATGCACACGCGCATACTCGTTTCGGAATGCGCACGCGCATATTCATTTTGGAATAGGCACGTGCGTGCTCGTTTTTGAAAGCGAACGCGCATACGCGTTTTTGAACATGCACACGCGTACTTTGTTATGAATGCGCTCGAGTATACTCGTTTTGAATGCACACGCGCATACTCGTTTTTGAATAGGCACGCGCATACTCGTTTCGGAATGCGCATGCGCATGCTAATTTTTGAGTAGGCACGCGCGTACTCGTTTTTGATTGCGCACGCGTACACTCGTTTTGAATGCGCACGCTTATACTCGTTTTTGAATGCACACGCGCATACTCGTTTTCGAATAGGCACGCGCATACTCGTTTTTGAATGCACACACGCATACTCGTTTTTTGAATGCACACGCGCATACTAGTTTCGAAATGGGCACGCGAATACTCGTTTAAGAAGGCGCACGCGGATACTCGTTTTTGAATAGGCATGCGCGTACTCGTTTTTGATTGCGCACGCGCATACTTGTTTTTGAATGCACACGCGCATACTCGTTTCGGAATAGGCACGCGCATACTCGTTTTTGAATACGCACACGTATACTCGTATTTGATTGCGCACGCGTATACTCGTTTTGCAATAGGCACGTGCATACTCGTTTTTGAATGCACACGCGCTTACTCGTTTTTGAATGGGCACGCGCGTACTCGTTTTTGAATGCGCACGCGCATACTCGTTTTGAATGCACACGCGCATACTCGTTTTGGAATAGGCACGCACATACTCGTTTTTGAATGCGCACACGCATACTCGTAATAGGATGCACACGCGCGTACTCGTTTTGAAATAGGCACGTGCATACTCGTTTTTGAAGGCGCACACGCATACACGTATTTGAATGCACACGCGCATACTCGTTTTGAAATAGGCACGTGCATACTCTTTTTTGAATGCGCACGCGCATACGCGTTTTTGAACAGGCACACGCATACTCGTTTTTGAATGCGCACGCATATAAGCATTTGAATGCGCACGCGCATACTCGGTTTTGAATGCACACGCCCATACTCGTTTTTGAATGCACACGCGCATACTCGTTTCGGAATACGCACGCGCATGCTCGTTTTGGAATGCGAAGCGCATACTCGTTCTTGAATGTAACCACGCGTACTCGTTTTGGAATAGGCACGCGCATACTCGTTTTTGACTGCGCACGTGTATACTCGTTTTCGATTAGGCACGCGCATACTCGTTTTTGAATGCACACGCGCATACTTGTTTTTGAATGCACACGCGCATACTCGTTTCGAAATAGGCACGCGCATACTCGTTTCGGAAGGCGCACGCGCATACTCGTTTTTGAATAGGCATGCGCGTACTCGTTTTTGAATGCGCACGTGCATACTTGTTTTTGAATGCACACGCGCATACTCGTTTTGGAATAGGCACGCGCATACTCGGTTTTGAATGCACACGCCCATACTCGTTTTTGAATGCACACGCGCTTACTCGTTTCGGAATACGCACGCGCATACTCGTTTTGGAATGCGCACGCGCATACTCGTTTTGGAATGCGCACACGCGTACTCGTTTTTTAATTCGCACGCGCATACTCCTTTCGGAATAGGGACGCGCATACTCGTTTTTGAATTCGCACACACATACTTGTTTTTGAATACACACGCGCATACTCGTTTTATGATGCGCACGCGTATACTCGTTTTTGAATAGGCACGGGCGTACTCGTTTATGATTGCGCACGTGCATACTCGTTTTTGAATGCACACGCGCATACTCGTTTTTGAATGGGCACGCGCGTACTCGTTTTTGAAGGCGCACGCGCATACTCGTATTTGAATGCACACGCGCATACTCGTTTTGGAATAGGCACGCGCATACTCGTTTTTGAATGCGCACACGCATACTCCTATTTGAATGCACACGCGCGTACTCGTTTTGGAATAGGCACGTGCATACTCGTTTTTGAATGCGCACACGCATACTCGTATTTGAATCCACACGCGCATACTCGTTTTGAAATAGGCACGTGCATACTCATTTTTGAATGCGCACGCGCATACGCGTTTTTGAACAGGCACACGCGTACTCGTTTTTGAATGCGCACGCGCATACTCGTTTTGCAATAGGCACGTGCATACTCGTTTTTGAATGCGCACGCGCATACGCGTTTTTGAACAGGCACACGCGTACTCGTTTTTGAATGCGCACGCGTATACTCGTCTTGAATGCGCACGCGCATACTCGTTTTTGAATGCACACGCGCATACTCGTTTCGGAATACGCACGCGCATACTCGTTTTGGAATGCGCACGCGCGTACTCGTTTTTTATTGCGCACGCGCATACTCGTTTTTGAATGCACATGCGCATACTCTTTTTGGAATAAGCACGGGCATACTCGTTTTTGAACGCGCACACGCATACTCGTTTTTGAATGCACACGCGCATGCTCGTTTTGGAATAGGCACGCGCGTACTCGTTTTTCATTGCGCACGCGCATACTCGTTTTTGAATGCACACGCGCAGACTCGTTTTCGAATAAGCACGCGCATACTCGTTTTTGAATGCACACGCGCATACTCGTTTTGAAATAGGCACGCGCATACTGGTTTGGAAGGCGCACGCGCATACTCGTTTTTGAATAGGCATGCGCGTACTCGTTTTTGAATGCGCACACGCATACTTGGTTTTGAATGCACACGCGCATACTCGTTTTGAAATAGGCACGCGCATAGTCGTTTTGGAATGCACACACGCATACTCGTTTTGCAAAAGCACGTGTATACTCGTTTTTGAATGCGCACGCGCATACGCGTTTTTGAACAGGCGCACGCGTACTCGTTTTTAAATGCGCACGCGTATACTCGTTTTGACTGCGCACGCGCATACCCGTTTTGAATGCTCACGCGCATACTCGTTTCGGAATACGCACGCGCATACTCGTTTTGGAATGCGCACGCGCATACTCGTTTTTGAATGCGCACGCGCGTACTCGTTTTTGAATGCGCACGCGCATACTCGTTTTTGAATGCACATGCGCATACTCATTTTGGAATAAGCACGCGCATACTCGTTTTTGAATGCACACGCGCATACTCGTTTTCGAATAGGCACGCGCGTACTCGTGTTTGAATGTGCACGCGCATACTCGTTTTTGAATGCACACGCGCATACTCGTTTTGGAATAGGCCCGCACATACTCGTTTTTGAATGCGCACACGCATACTCGTATTTGAATGCACACGCGTGTACTCGTTTTGAAACAGGCACGTGCATACTCGTTTTGAATGCGCACACGCATACTCGTATTTGAATGCACACGCGCACTCTCGTTTCGGAATACGCACGCGCATACTCGTTTTGGAATGCGCACGCGCATACTCGTTTTGGAATAGGCACGTGCGTACTCGTTTTTGAATGCGAAAGCGCATACGCGTTTTTGAACATGCACACGCGTACTCGTTTTGGATTGCACACGCGCGTACTCGTTTTGGAATAGGCACGTGCGTACTCGTTTTTGAATGCGCACGCGCATGCGCGTTTTTGAACATGCACACGCGTACTCGTTTTTGAATGCGCACGCGTATACTCGTTTTGAATGCACACGCGCATACTCGTTTTTGAATAGGCACGCGCGTACTCGTTTTTGAATGCGCACGCGTATACTCGTTTCGGAATGCGCACGCGCATACTCGTTTTCGAATGGGCACGCGCATACTTGTTTTTGAATGCGCACACGCATACTCGTTTTTGAAAGCGAACGCGCATACGCGTTTTTGAACATGCACACGCGTACTTTGTTATGAATGCGCACGGGTATACTCGTTTTGAATGCACACGCGCATACTCGTTTTTGAATGCGCACGCGTACACTCGTTTTGAATGCGCACGCGTATACTCGTTTTTGAATGCGCACGAGCATACTCGTTTTTGAACGCGAACGCGCATACGCGTTTTTGAATAGGCACGCGCATACTCGTTTTTGAATGCGCACACGCATACTCGTTTTTGAATGCACACGCGCATACTCGTTTTTGAATGCGCACGCATACACTCGTTTTGAATGCGCACGCGTATACTCGTTTTTGAATGCGCACGAGCATACTCGTTTTCGAATAGGACTCGCGTACTCGTTTTTGAACGCGAACGCGCATACGCGTTTTTGAATACGCACGCGCATACTCGTTTTTGAATGCGCACACGCATACTCGTTTTTGAATGCACACGCGCATACTCGTTTCGGAATACGCACGCGCATACTCGTTTTGGAATGCGCACGCGCATACTCGTTTTGGAATAGGCACGTGCGTACTCGTTTTTGAATGCGAAAGCGCATACGCGTTTTTGAACATGCACACGCGTACTCGTTTTTGATTGCACACGCGCGTACTCGTTTTAGAATAGGCACGTGCGTACTCGTTTTTGAATGCGCACGCGCATACGCGTTTTGGAACATGCACACGCGTACTCGTTTTTGAATGCGCACGCGTATACTCGTTTTGAATGCACACGCGTATACTCGTTTTGGAATGCGCACGCGCATACTCGTTTTGGAATAGGCACGTGCGTACTCGTGTTTGAATGCGCACGCGCATACGCGTTTTGGAACATGCACACGCGTACTCGTTTTTGAATGCGCAAGCGTATACTCGTTTTGAATGCGCACGCGCATACTCGGTTTTGAATGCACACTCCCATACTCGTTTTTGAATGCACACGCGCATACTCGTTTCAATATACGCACGCGCATACTCGTTTTCGAATAGGCACGCGCATACTTGTTTTTGAATGCGCACACGCATACTCGTTTTTGAATGCACACGCGCATACTCGTTTCGGAATACGCACGCGCATACTCGTTTTGGAATAGGCACGTGCGTACTCGTTTTTGAATGCGAAAGCGCATACGCGTTTTTGAGCATGCACACGCGTACTCGTTTTTGATTGCACACGCGCGTACTCGTTTTAGAATAGGCACGTGCGTACTCGTTTTTGAATGCGCACGCGCATACGCGTTTTGGAACATGCACACGCGTACTCGTTTTTGAATGCGCACGCGTATACTCGTTTTGAATGCGCACGCGCATACTCGTTTTCGAATAGGCACGCGCATACTCGTTTTTGAATGCACACGCGCATACTCGTTTCGGAATACGCACGCGCATACTCGTTTTGAAACGCCCACGCGCATAATCGTTTTGGAATAGGCACGTGCGTGCTCGTTTTTGAAAGCGAACGCGCATACGCGTTTTTGAACATGCACACGCGTACTTTGTTATGAATGCGCACGGGTATACTCATTATGAATGCACACGCGCATACTCGTTTTTGAATGCGCACGCGTACACTCGTTTTGAATGCGCACGCGTATACTCGTTTTTGAATGCGCACGAGCATACTCGTTTTCGAATAGGCACGCGCGTACTCGTTTTTGAACGCGAACGCGCATATGCGTTTTTCAATTGGCACGCGCATACTCGTTTTCGAATGCGCACACGCATACTCGTTTTTGAATGCACACGCACATACTCGTTTCGGAATACGCACGCGCATACTCGTTTTGAATGCGCACGCGCATACTCGGTTTTGAATGCACACTCCCATACTCGTTTTTGAATGCACACGCGCATACTCGTTTCAATATACGCACGCGCATACTCGTTTTCGAATAGGCACGCGCATACTTGTTTTTGAATGCGCACACGCATACTCGTTTTTGAATGCACACGCCAATACTCGTTTCGGAATACGCACGCGCAAACTCGTTTTGCAATGCGCACGCGCATACTCGTTTTGGAATAGGCACGTGCGTACTCGTTTGTGAATGCGAAAGCGCATACGCGTTTTTGAACATGCACACGCGTACTCGTTTTTGGTTGCACACGCGCGTACTCGTTTTAGAATAGGCACGTGCGTACTCGTTTTTGAATGCGCACGCGCATACGCGTTTTGGATCATGCGTACGCGTACTCGTTTTTGAATGCGCACGCGTATACTCGTTTTGAATGCGCACGCGCATACTCGTTTTCGAATAGGCACGCGCATACTCGTTTTGAAATGCGCACGCACATATTCGTTTTGGAATAGGCACGTGCGTGCTCGTTTTTGAAAGCGAACGCGCATACGCGTTTTCGAACATGCACACGCGTACTTTGTTATGAATGCGCACGGGTATACTCGTTATGAATGCACACGCGCATACTCGTTTTGAATGCGCACGCGTACACTCGTTTTGAATGCGCACGCGTATACTCGTTTTTGAATGCGCACGAGCATACTCGTTTCGAATAGGCACGCGCGTACTCGTTTTTGAACGCGAACGCGCCTACGCGTTTTTGAATTGGCACGCGCATAGTCGTTTTTGAATGCGCACGGGTATACTCGTTTCGGAATGCGCACGCGTATACTCGTTTCGGAATGTGCACGTGCATACTCGTTTTCGAATAGGCACGCGCATACTCGTTTTTGAATGCGCACACGCATACTCGTTTTTGAATGCACACGCGCATACTCGTTTCGGAATACGCACGCGCATACTCGTTTTGGAATGCGCACGCACATACTCGTTTTGGAATAGGCACGTGCGTACTCGTTTTTGAATGCGAACGCGCATACGCGTTTTTGAACATGCACATGCGTACTCGTTTTTGAATGCGCACGCGCATACGCGTTTTTGAACATGCACACGCGTACTCTTTTTTGAATGCACACGCGTATACTGGTTTTGAATGCGCACGCGCATACTCTTTTTTGAATAGGCATGTGCATACTCGTTTTTCAATGCGCACACACATACTCGTTCTTGAATGCACGCGCGCATACTCGTTTTCGAATAGGCGCGCGCATACTCGTTTCGGAATACGCACGCGCATACTCGTTTTGGAATGAACACGCGCTTATTCGTTTCGGAATAGGCACGTGCGTACTCGTTTTTAAAGCGAACGCGCATACGGGTTTTTAAACATGCACACGCGTACTTGTTTATGAATGCGCACGGGTATACTCGTTTTTAATGCACACGCGCATACTCGTTTTTGAATAGGCACGCGCATACTCGTTTTTGAATGCACACGCGCATACTCGTTTCGAAATAGGCACGCGCATACTCGTTTGGGAAGGCGCACGCGCATACTCGTTTTCTAATAGGCATGCGAGTACTCGTTTTTGAATGCGCACGCGCATAATAGTTTTTGAATGCACACGCGCATACTCGTTTTGGAATAGGCACGTGCATACTCGTTTTTGAATGCGCACACGCATACTCGTATTTGATTGCGCACGCGCATACTCGTTTTGCAATAGGCACGTGCATACTCGTTTTTGAATGCGCACGCGCATACGCGTTTTTGAACAGGCACACGCGTACTCGTTTTTGAGTGCGCACGCGTATACTCGTTTTGAATGCGCACGCGCATACTCGTTTTTGAATGCACACGCGCATACTCGTTTCGGAATACGCACGCGCATACTCGTTTTGGAATGCGCACGTGCATACTCGTTTTCGAATGCGCACGCGCGTACTCGTTTTTGAATGCGCACGCGCATACTCGTTTTTGAAAGCACATGCGCATACTCGTTTTGGAATAAGCACGCGCATACTCGTTTTTGAACGCGCACACGCATACTCGTTTTTGAATGCACACGCGCATACTCGTATTGGAATGCGCACGCGTATACTCGTTTTTGAATAGGCACGCGCGTACTCGTTTTTGATTGCGCACGCGCATACTCTTTTTTGAATGCACACGCGCATACTCGTTTTTTAGTGGGCACGCGCGTACTCGTTTTTGAATGCGCATGCGCATACTCGTTTTTGAATGCACACGCGCATACTCGTTATTGATTAGGCACGTGCATACTCGTTTTTGACTGCGCACGTGTATACTCGTTTTCGAATAAGCACGCGCATACTCGTTTTTGAATGCACACGTGCATACTCGTTTTTGAATGCACACGCGCATAATCGTTTCGAAATAGGCACGCGCATACTCGTTTGGGAAGGCGCACGCACATACTGGTTTTTAAATAGGCATGCGCGTACTCGTTTTTGAATGCGCACGCGCATACTTGTTTTTGAATGCACACGCACATACTCGTTTTGGAATAGGCACGCGCATACTCGTTTTTGAATGCACACGCGCATACTCGTTTCGAAATAGGCACGTGCATACTCGTTTGGGAAGGCGCACATGCATACTCGTTTTGGAATAGGCACGTGCGTACTCGTTTTTGAATGCGAACGCGCATACGCGTTTTTGAACATGCACACGCGTACTCGTTTTTGAATGCGCACGCGCATACGCGTTTTTGAACATGCACATGCGTACTCGTTTTTGAATGCGCACGCGCATACGCGTTTTTGAACATGCACACGCGTACTCTTTTTTGAATGCACACGCGTATACTGGTTTTGAATGCGCACGCGCATACTCTTTTTTGAATAGGCATGTGCATACTCGTTTTTCAATGCGCACACACATACTCGTTCTTGAATGCACGCGCGCATACTCGTTTTCGAATAGGCGCGCGCATACTCGTTTCGGAATACGCACGCGCATACTCGTTTTGGAATGAACACGCGCTTATTCGTTTCGGAATAGGCACGTGCGTACTCGTTTTTAAAGCGAACGCGCATACGGGTTTTTAAACATGCACACGCGTACTTGTTTATGAATGCGCACGGGTATACTCGTTTTTAATGCACACGCGCATACTCGTTTTTGAATAGGCACGCGCATACTCGTTTTTGAATGCACACGCGCATACTCGTTTCGAAATAGGCACGCGCATACTCGTTTGGGAAGGCGCACGCGCATACTCGTTTTCTAATAGGCATGCGAGTACTCGTTTTTGAATGCGCACGCGCATAATAGTTTTTGAATGCACACGCGCATACTCGTTTTGGAATAGGCACGTGCATACTCGTTTTTGAATGCGCACACGCATACTCGTATTTGATTGCGCACGCGCATACTCGTTTTGCAATAGGCACGTGCATACTCGTTTTTGAATGCGCACGCGCATACGCGTTTTTGAACAGGCACACGCGTACTCGTTTTTGAGTGCGCACGCGTATACTCGTTTTGAATGCGCACGCGCATACTCGTTTTTGAATGCACACGCGCATACTCGTTTCGGAATACGCACGCGCATACTCGTTTTGGAATGCGCACGTGCATACTCGTTTTCGAATGCGCACGCGCGTACTCGTTTTTGAATGCGCACGCGCATACTCGTTTTTGAAAGCACATGCGCATACTCGTTTTGGAATAAGCACGCGCATACTCGTTTTTGAACGCGCACACGCATACTCGTTTTTGAATGCACACGCGCATACTCGTATTGGAATGCGCACGCGTATACTCGTTTTTGAATAGGCACGCGCGTACTCGTTTTTGATTGCGCACGCGCATACTCTTTTTTGAATGCACACGCGCATACTCGTTTTTTAGTGGGCACGCGCGTACTCGTTTTTGAATGCGCATGCGCATACTCGTTTTTGAATGCACACGCGCATACTCGTTATTGATTAGGCACGTGCATACTCGTTTTTGACTGCGCACGTGTATACTCGTTTTCGAATAAGCACGCGCATACTCGTTTTTGAATGCACACGTGCATACTCGTTTTTGAATGCACACGCGCATAATCGTTTCGAAATAGGCACGCGCATACTCGTTTGGGAAGGCGCACGCACATACTGGTTTTTAAATAGGCATGCGCGTACTCGTTTTTGAATGCGCACGCGCATACTTGTTTTTGAATGCACACGCACATACTCGTTTTGGAATAGGCACGCGCATACTCGTTTTTGAATGCACACGCGCATACTCGTTTCGAAATAGGCACGTGCATACTCGTTTGGGAAGGCGCACATGCATACTCGTTTTGGAATAGGCACGTGCGTACTCGTTTTTGAATGCGAACGCGCATACGCGTTTTTGAACATGCACACGCGTACTCGTTTTTGAATGCGCACGCGCATACGCGTTTTTTGAATGCGCACGCGTATACTGGTTTTCAATGCGCACGCGCATATTCTTTTTCGAATAGGCACGCGCATACTCGTTTTTCAATGCGCACACACATACTCGTTCTTGAATGCACGCGTGCATACTCGTTTCGGAATACGCACGCGCATACTCGTTTTGGAATAGGCACGCGCGTACTCGTTTTTGAACGCGAACGCGCCTACTCGTTTTTGAATAGGCATGCGCGTACTCGTTTTTGAGTGCGCACGCGCATACTTGTTTTTGAATGCACACGCGCATACTCGTTTTGGAATAGGCACGCGCATACTCGTTTTTGAATGCGCACACGCATACTCGTTTTGGAATAGGCACGTGCGTACTCGTTTTTGAATGCGAACGCGCATATGCGTTTTTGAACATGCACACGCGTACTCGTTTTTGAATGCGCACGCGCATACGCGTTTTTTTGAATGCGCACGCGTATACTGGTTTTCAATGCGCACGCGCATATTTTTTTCGAATAGGCACGCGCATACTCGTTTTTCAATGCGCACACACATACTCGTTCTTGAATGCACGCGTGCATACTCGTTTCGGAATACGCACGCGCATACTCGTTTTGGAATAGGCACGCGCGTACTCGTTTTTGAACGCGAACGCGCCTACTCGTTTTTGAATAGGCACGCGCGTACTCGTTTTTGATTGCGCACGCGCATACTCGTTTTTGAATGCACACGCGCATACTCGTTCTCGAATAGGCACGCGCGTACTCGTGTTTGATTGCGCACGCGCATACTCGTTTTTGAATGCACACGCGCATACTCGTTTTGGAATAGGCACGCACATACTCGTTTTTGAATGCGCACACGCATACTCGTATTTGAATGCACACGCGCGTACTCGTTTTGAAATAGGCACGTGGATACTCGTTTTTGAATGCACACATGCATACTCGTATTTGAATGCACACGCGCATACTCGTTTTGAAATAGGCACGTGCATACTCGTTTTGGAATGCGCACGCACATACTCGTTTTGGAATAGGCACGTGCGTACTCGTTTTTGAATGCGAACGCGCATACGCGTTTTTGAACATGCACATGCGTACTCGTTTTTGAATGCGCACGCGCATACGCGTTTTTGAACATGCACACGCGTACTCTTTTTTGAATGCACACGCGTATACTGGTTTTGAATGCGCACGCGCATACTCTTTTTTGAATAGGCATGTGCATACTCGTTTTTCAATGCGCACACACATACTCGTTCTTGAATGCACGCGCGCATACTCGTTTTCGAATAGGCGCGCGCATACTCGTTTCGGAATACGCACGCGCATACTCGTTTTGGAATGAACACGCGCTTATTCGTTTCGGAATAGGCACGTGCGTACTCGTTTTTAAAGCGAACGCGCATACGGGTTTTTAAACATGCACACGCGTACTTGTTTATGAATGCGCACGGGTATACTCGTTTTTAATGCACACGCGCATACTCGTTTTTGAATAGGCACGCGCATACTCGTTTTTGAATGCACACGCGCATACTCGTTTCGAAATAGGCACGCGCATACTCGTTTGGGAAGGCGCACGCGCATACTCGTTTTCTAATAGGCATGCGAGTACTCGTTTTTGAATGCGCACGCGCATAATAGTTTTTGAATGCACACGCGCATACTCGTTTTGGAATAGGCACGTGCATACTCGTTTTTGAATGCGCACACGCATACTCGTATTTGATTGCGCACGCGCATACTCGTTTTGCAATAGGCACGTGCATACTCGTTTTTGAATGCGCACGCGCATACGCGTTTTTGAACAGGCACACGCGTACTCGTTTTTGAGTGCGCACGCGTATACTCGTTTTGAATGCGCACGCGCATACTCGTTTTTGAATGCACACGCGCATACTCGTTTCGGAATACGCACGCGCATACTCGTTTTGGAATGCGCACGTGCATACTCGTTTTCGAATGCGCACGCGCGTACTCGTTTTTGAATGCGCACGCGCATACTCGTTTTTGAAAGCACATGCGCATACTCGTTTTGGAATAAGCACGCGCATACTCGTTTTTGAACGCGCACACGCATACTCGTTTTTGAATGCACACGCGCATACTCGTATTGGAATGCGCACGCGTATACTCGTTTTTGAATAGGCACGCGCGTACTCGTTTTTGATTGCGCACGCGCATACTCTTTTTTGAATGCACACGCGCATACTCGTTTTTTAGTGGGCACGCGCGTACTCGTTTTTGAATGCGCATGCGCATACTCGTTTTTGAATGCACACGCGCATACTCGTTATTGATTAGGCACGTGCATACTCGTTTTTGACTGCGCACGTGTATACTCGTTTTCGAATAAGCACGCGCATACTCGTTTTTGAATGCACACGTGCATACTCGTTTTTGAATGCACACGCGCATAATCGTTTCGAAATAGGCACGCGCATACTCGTTTGGGAAGGCGCACGCACATACTGGTTTTTAAATAGGCATGCGCGTACTCGTTTTTGAATGCGCACGCGCATACTTGTTTTTGAATGCACACGCACATACTCGTTTTGGAATAGGCACGCGCATACTCGTTTTTGAATGCACACGCGCATACTCGTTTCGAAATAGGCACGTGCATACTCGTTTGGGAAGGCGCACATGCATACTCGTTTTGGAATAGGCACGTGCGTACTCGTTTTTGAATGCGAACGCGCATACGCGTTTTTGAACATGCACACGCGTACTCGTTTTTGAATGCGCACGCGCATACGCGTTTTTGAACATGCACATGCGTACTCGTTTTTGAATGCGCACGCGCATACGCGTTTTTGAACATGCACACGCGTACTCTTTTTTGAATGCACACGCGTATACTGGTTTTGAATGCGCACGCGCATACTCTTTTTTGAATAGGCATGTGCATACTCGTTTTTCAATGCGCACACACATACTCGTTCTTGAATGCACGCGCGCATACTCGTTTTCGAATAGGCGCGCGCATACTCGTTTCGGAATACGCACGCGCATACTCGTTTTGGAATGAACACGCGCTTATTCGTTTCGGAATAGGCACGTGCGTACTCGTTTTTAAAGCGAACGCGCATACGGGTTTTTAAACATGCACACGCGTACTTGTTTATGAATGCGCACGGGTATACTCGTTTTTAATGCACACGCGCATACTCGTTTTTGAATAGGCACGCGCATACTCGTTTTTGAATGCACACGCGCATACTCGTTTCGAAATAGGCACGCGCATACTCGTTTGGGAAGGCGCACGCGCATACTCGTTTTCTAATAGGCATGCGAGTACTCGTTTTTGAATGCGCACGCGCATAATAGTTTTTGAATGCACACGCGCATACTCGTTTTGGAATAGGCACGTGCATACTCGTTTTTGAATGCGCACACGCATACTCGTATTTGATTGCGCACGCGCATACTCGTTTTGCAATAGGCACGTGCATACTCGTTTTTGAATGCGCACGCGCATACGCGTTTTTGAACAGGCACACGCGTACTCGTTTTTGAGTGCGCACGCGTATACTCGTTTTGAATGCGCACGCGCATACTCGTTTTTGAATGCACACGCGCATACTCGTTTCGGAATACGCACGCGCATACTCGTTTTGGAATGCGCACGTGCATACTCGTTTTCGAATGCGCACGCGCGTACTCGTTTTTGAATGCGCACGCGCATACTCGTTTTTGAAAGCACATGCGCATACTCGTTTTGGAATAAGCACGCGCATACTCGTTTTTGAACGCGCACACGCATACTCGTTTTTGAATGCACACGCGCATACTCGTATTGGAATGCGCACGCGTATACTCGTTTTTGAATAGGCACGCGCGTACTCGTTTTTGATTGCGCACGCGCATACTCTTTTTTGAATGCACACGCGCATACTCGTTTTTTAGTGGGCACGCGCGTACTCGTTTTTGAATGCGCATGCGCATACTCGTTTTTGAATGCACACGCGCATACTCGTTATTGATTAGGCACGTGCATACTCGTTTTTGACTGCGCACGTGTATACTCGTTTTCGAATAAGCACGCGCATACTCGTTTTTGAATGCACACGTGCATACTCGTTTTTGAATGCACACGCGCATAATCGTTTCGAAATAGGCACGCGCATACTCGTTTGGGAAGGCGCACGCACATACTGGTTTTTAAATAGGCATGCGCGTACTCGTTTTTGAATGCGCACGCGCATACTTGTTTTTGAATGCACACGCACATACTCGTTTTGGAATAGGCACGCGCATACTCGTTTTTGAATGCACACGCGCATACTCGTTTCGAAATAGGCACGTGCATACTCGTTTGGGAAGGCGCACATGCATACTCGTTTTGGAATAGGCACGTGCGTACTCGTTTTTGAATGCGAACGCGCATACGCGTTTTTGAACATGCACACGCGTACTCGTTTTTGAATGCGCACGCGCATACGCGTTTTTTGAATGCGCACGCGTATACTGGTTTTCAATGCGCACGCGCATATTCTTTTTCGAATAGGCACGCGCATACTCGTTTTTCAATGCGCACACACATACTCGTTCTTGAATGCACGCGTGCATACTCGTTTCGGAATACGCACGCGCATACTCGTTTTGGAATAGGCACGCGCGTACTCGTTTTTGAACGCGAACGCGCCTACTCGTTTTTGAATAGGCATGCGCGTACTCGTTTTTGAGTGCGCACGCGCATACTTGTTTTTGAATGCACACGCGCATACTCGTTTTGGAATAGGCACGCGCATACTCGTTTTTGAATGCGCACACGCATACTCGTTTTGGAATAGGCACGTGCGTACTCGTTTTTGAATGCGAACGCGCATATGCGTTTTTGAACATGCACACGCGTACTCGTTTTTGAATGCGCACGCGCATACGCGTTTTTTTGAATGCGCACGCGTATACTGGTTTTCAATGCGCACGCGCATATTTTTTTCGAATAGGCACGCGCATACTCGTTTTTCAATGCGCACACACATACTCGTTCTTGAATGCACGCGTGCATACTCGTTTCGGAATACGCACGCGCATACTCGTTTTGGAATAGGCACGCGCGTACTCGTTTTTGAACGCGAACGCGCCTACTCGTTTTTGAATAGGCACGCGCGTACTCGTTTTTGATTGCGCACGCGCATACTCGTTTTTGAATGCACACGCGCATACTCGTTCTCGAATAGGCACGCGCGTACTCGTGTTTGATTGCGCACGCGCATACTCGTTTTTGAATGCACACGCGCATACTCGTTTTGGAATAGGCACGCACATACTCGTTTTTGAATGCGCACACGCATACTCGTATTTGAATGCACACGCGCGTACTCGTTTTGAAATAGGCACGTGGATACTCGTTTTTGAATGCACACATGCATACTCGTATTTGAATGCACACGCGCATACTCGTTTTGAAATAGGCACGTGCATACTCGTTTTGGAATGCGCACGCACATACTCGTTTTGGAATAGGCACGTGCGTACTCGTTTTTGAATGCGAACGCGCATACGCGTTTTTGAACATGCACATGCGTACTCGTTTTTGAATGCGCACGCGCATACGCGTTTTTGAACATGCACACGCGTACTCTTTTTTGAATGCACACGCGTATACTGGTTTTGAATGCGCACGCGCATACTCTTTTTTGAATAGGCATGTGCATACTCGTTTTTCAATGCGCACACACATACTCGTTCTTGAATGCACGCGCGCATACTCGTTTTCGAATAGGCGCGCGCATACTCGTTTCGGAATACGCACGCGCATACTCGTTTTGGAATGAACACGCGCTTATTCGTTTCGGAATAGGCACGTGCGTACTCGTTTTTAAAGCGAACGCGCATACGGGTTTTTAAACATGCACACGCGTACTTGTTTATGAATGCGCACGGGTATACTCGTTTTTAATGCACACGCGCATACTCGTTTTTGAATAGGCACGCGCATACTCGTTTTTGAATGCACACGCGCATACTCGTTTCGAAATAGGCACGCGCATACTCGTTTGGGAAGGCGCACGCGCATACTCGTTTTCTAATAGGCATGCGAGTACTCGTTTTTGAATGCGCACGCGCATAATAGTTTTTGAATGCACACGCGCATACTCGTTTTGGAATAGGCACGTGCATACTCGTTTTTGAATGCGCACACGCATACTCGTATTTGATTGCGCACGCGCATACTCGTTTTGCAATAGGCACGTGCATACTCGTTTTTGAATGCGCACGCGCATACGCGTTTTTGAACAGGCACACGCGTACTCGTTTTTGAGTGCGCACGCGTATACTCGTTTTGAATGCGCACGCGCATACTCGTTTTTGAATGCACACGCGCATACTCGTTTCGGAATACGCACGCGCATACTCGTTTTGGAATGCGCACGTGCATACTCGTTTTCGAATGCGCACGCGCGTACTCGTTTTTGAATGCGCACGCGCATACTCGTTTTTGAAAGCACATGCGCATACTCGTTTTGGAATAAGCACGCGCATACTCGTTTTTGAACGCGCACACGCATACTCGTTTTTGAATGCACACGCGCATACTCGTATTGGAATGCGCACGCGTATACTCGTTTTTGAATAGGCACGCGCGTACTCGTTTTTGATTGCGCACGCGCATACTCTTTTTTGAATGCACACGCGCATACTCGTTTTTTAGTGGGCACGCGCGTACTCGTTTTTGAATGCGCATGCGCATACTCGTTTTTGAATGCACACGCGCATACTCGTTATTGATTAGGCACGTGCATACTCGTTTTTGACTGCGCACGTGTATACTCGTTTTCGAATAAGCACGCGCATACTCGTTTTTGAATGCACACGTGCATACTCGTTTTTGAATGCACACGCGCATAATCGTTTCGAAATAGGCACGCGCATACTCGTTTGGGAAGGCGCACGCACATACTGGTTTTTAAATAGGCATGCGCGTACTCGTTTTTGAATGCGCACGCGCATACTTGTTTTTGAATGCACACGCACATACTCGTTTTGGAATAGGCACGCGCATACTCGTTTTTGAATGCACACGCGCATACTCGTTTCGAAATAGGCACGTGCATACTCGTTTGGGAAGGCGCACATGCATACTCGTTTTGGAATAGGCACGTGCGTACTCGTTTTTGAATGCGAACGCGCATACGCGTTTTTGAACATGCACACGCGTACTCGTTTTTGAATGCGCACGCGCATACGCGTTTTTTGAATGCGCACGCGTATACTGGTTTTCAATGCGCACGCGCATATTCTTTTTCGAATAGGCACGCGCATACTCGTTTTTCAATGCGCACACACATACTCGTTCTTGAATGCACGCGTGCATACTCGTTTCGGAATACGCACGCGCATACTCGTTTTGGAATAGGCACGCGCGTACTCGTTTTTGAACGCGAACGCGCCTACTCGTTTTTGAATAGGCATGCGCGTACTCGTTTTTGAGTGCGCACGCGCATACTTGTTTTTGAATGCACACGCGCATACTCGTTTTGGAATAGGCACGCGCATACTCGTTTTTGAATGCGCACACGCATACTCGTTTTGGAATAGGCACGTGCGTACTCGTTTTTGAATGCGAACGCGCATATGCGTTTTTGAACATGCACACGCGTACTCGTTTTTGAATGCGCACGCGCATACGCGTTTTTTTGAATGCGCACGCGTATACTGGTTTTCAATGCGCACGCGCATATTTTTTTCGAATAGGCACGCGCATACTCGTTTTTCAATGCGCACACACATACTCGTTCTTGAATGCACGCGTGCATACTCGTTTCGGAATACGCACGCGCATACTCGTTTTGGAATAGGCACGCGCGTACTCGTTTTTGAACGCGAACGCGCCTACTCGTTTTTGAATAGGCACGCGCGTACTCGTTTTTGATTGCGCACGCGCATACTCGTTTTTGAATGCACACGCGCATACTCGTTCTCGAATAGGCACGCGCGTACTCGTGTTTGATTGCGCACGCGCATACTCGTTTTTGAATGCACACGCGCATACTCGTTTTGGAATAGGCACGCACATACTCGTTTTTGAATGCGCACACGCATACTCGTATTTGAATGCACACGCGCGTACTCGTTTTGAAATAGGCACGTGGATACTCGTTTTTGAATGCACACATGCATACTCGTATTTGAATGCACACGCGCATACTCGTTTTGAAATAGGCACGTGCATACTCGTTTTTGATTGCGCACGCGCATACGCGTTTTTGAACAGGCACACGCGTACTCATTTTTGAATGCGCACGCGTATACTCGTTTTGAATGCGCACGCGCATACTCGGTTTTGAATGCACACTCCCATACTCGTTTTTGAATGCACACGCGCATACTCGTTTCGGAATACGCACGCGCATACTCGTTTTCGATTAGGCACGCGCATACTTGTTTTTGAATGCGCACACGCATACTCGTTTTTGAATGCACACGCGCATACTCGTTTCGGAATACGCACGCGCATACTCGTTTTGGAATGCGCACGCGCACACTCGTTTTGGAATAGGCACGTGCGTACTCGTTTTTGAATGCGAAAGCGCATACGCGTTTTTGAACATGCACACGCGTACTCGTTTTTGATTGCACACGCGCGTACTTGTTTTGGAATAGGAACGTGCGTACTCGTTTTTGAATGCAGACGCGCATACGTGTTTTTGAACATGCACACGCGTACTCGTTTTTGAATGCGCATGCGTATACTCGTTTTGAATGCGCACGCGCATACTCGTTTTCGAATAGGCACGCGCATACTCGTTTTTGAATGCACACGCGCATACTCGTTTCGGAATACGCACGCGCATACTCGTTTTGGAATGCACGCGCATATTCGTTTTGAAATAGGCACGTGCGTGCTCGTTTTTTAAAGCGAACGCGCATACGCGTTTTTGAACATGCACACGCGTACTTTGTTTTGAATGCGCACGGGTATACTCGTTTTGAATGCACACGCGCATACTCGTTTTTGAATGCGCACGCGTACACTCGTTTTGAATGCGCACGCGTATACTCGTTTTTGAATGCGCACGAGCATACTCGTTTTCGAATAGGCACGCGCGTACTCGTTTTTGAACGCGAACGCGCATACGCGTTTTTGAATAGGCACACGCGTACTCGTTTTTGAATGCGCACGCGTATACTCGTTTCGGAATGCGCACGCGTATACTCGTTTCGGAATGTGCATGTGCATACTCCTTTTCGAATAGGCACACGCATACTCGTTTTTGAATGCACACGCGCATACTCGTTTTTGAATAGGCACGCGCGTACTCGTTTTTGAACGCGAACGCCCATACGCGTTTTTGAACATGCACACGCGTACTCGTTTTTGAGTGCGCACGCGTATACTCGTTTTGAATGCACACGCGCATACTCGTTTTGAATAGGCACGCGCGTACTCGTTTTTGAATGCGCACGCGTATAATAATTTCGGAATGCGCACGCGCATACTCGTTTTCGAATGCGCACGCGTATACTCGTTTTTGAATGCACACGCGCATACTCGTTTCGAAATAGACACGCGCATACTCGTTTGGGAAGGCGCACGCGTATACTCGTTTTTGAATAGGCATGCACGTACTCGTTTTTGAATGCGCACGCGCATAATTGTTTTTGAATGCACACGCGCATACTTGTTTTTGACTGCGCACGTGTATACTCCTTTCGGAATGCGCACGCGCATGCTCGTTTTTGAATAGGCACGCGCGTACTCGTTTTTGAATGCGCGCGCGTACACTCGTTTTGAATGCGCACGCGTATACTCGTTTTTGAATGCACACGCGCATACTCGTTTTGAATGCGCACGCGTATACTCGTTTTTGAATGCACACGCGCATACTCGTTTTCGAATAGGCACGCGCATACTCGTTTTTGAATGCACACGCGCATACTCGTTTTCGAATAGGCACGCGCATACTCGTTTTTGAATGCACACGCGCATACTCGTTTTTGAATGCACACGCTCATACTCGTTTCGAAATAGGCACGCGCATACTCGTTTTTGAATGCACACGCGCATACTCGTTTTCGAATAGGCACGCGCATACTCGTTTTTGAATGCACACGCGCATACTCGTTTTTGAATGCACACGCGCATACTCGTTTCGAAATAGGCACGCGCATACTCGTTTGGGAAGGCGCACGCGCATACTCGTTTTTGAATAGGCATGCACGTACTCGTTTTTGAATGCGCACGCGCATAATTGTTTTTGAATACACACGCGCATACTCGTTTTGGAATAGGCACGCGCATACTCGTTTTTGAATGCGCACACGCATACTCGTATTTGATTGCGCACGCGCATATTCGTTTTGCAATAGGCACGTGCATACTTGTTTTTGAATGCGCACGCGCATACGCGTTTTTGAACAGGCACACGCGTACTCGTTTTTGAATGCGCACGCGTATACTCGTTTTGAATGCGCACGCGCATACTCGTTTTTGAATGCACACGCGCATACTCGTTTCGGAATACGCACGCGCATACTCGTTTTGGAATGCGCACGCGCATACTCGTTTTTGAATGCGCACGCGCGTACTCGTTTTTGAATGCGCACGCGCATACTCGTTTTTGAAAGCACATGCGCATACTCGTTTTGGAATAAGCACGCGCATACGCGTTTTTGAACGCGCACACGCATACTCGTTTTTTAATGCACACGCGCATACTCGTTTTGGAATGCGCACGCGTATACTCGTTTTTGAATAGGCACGCGCGTACTCGTTTTTGATTGCGCACGCGCATACTCTTTTTTGAATGCACACGCGCATACTCGTTTTTGAATGGGCACGCGCGTACTCGTTTTTGAATGCGCACGCGTATACTCGTTTTTGAATGCACACGCGCATACTCGTTTTTGAATGCGCACACGCATACTCGTATTTGAATGCACACGCGCGTACTCGTTTTGGATTAGGCACGTGCATACTCGTTTTTGAATGCGCACACGCATACTCGTATTTGAATGCGCACGCACATACTCGTTTTGAAATAGGCACGTGCATACTCGTTTTTGACTGCGCACGTGTATACTCGTTTTCGAATATGCACGCGCATACTCGTTTTTGAATGCACACGCGCATACTCGTTTTTGAATGCACACGCGCATACTCGTTTCGAAATAGGTACGCGCATACTCGTTTAGGAAGGCGCACGCGCATACTCGTTTTTGAATAGGCATGCGTGTACTCGTTTTTGAATGCGCACGCGCATACTTGTTTTTGAATGCACACGCGCATACTCGTTTCGAAATAGGCACGCGCATACTCGTTTGGGAAGGCGCACTCGCATACTCGTTTTTGAATAGGCATGCGCGTACTCGTTTTTGAATGCGCACGCGCATACTCGTTTTTGAATGCACACGCGCATACTCGTTTTGGAATAGGCTCGCGCATACTCGTTTTTGAATGCGCACACGCATACTCGTGTTTGACTGCGCACGCGCATACTCGTTTTGCAATAGGCACGTGCATACTCGTTTTTGAATGCGCACGCGCATACGCGTTTTTGAACAGGCACACGCGTACTCGATTTTGAATGCGCACGCGTATACTCGTTTTTGAATGCACACGCGCATACTCGTTTCGGAATACGCACGCGCATACTCGTTTTAGAATGCGCACGCGCATACTCGTTTTTGAATGTGCACGCGCGTACTCGTTTTTGAATGCGCACGCGCATACTCGTTTTTGAATGCACATGCGCATACTCGTTTTGGAATAAGCACGCGCGTACTCGTTTTTGAACGCGCACGCGCATACTCGTTTTCGAATAGGCACGCGCGTACTCGTGTTTGAATGCGCACGCGCATACTCGTTTTTGAATGCACACGCGCATACTCGTTTTGGAATAGGCACGCACATACTCGTTTTTGAATGCGCACACGCATACTCGTATTTGAATGCACACGCGCGTACTCGTTTTGAAATAGGCAAGTGCATACTCGTTTTTGAATGCGCACGCGCATACGCGTTTTTGAACAGGCACACGCGTACTCTTTTTTGGATGCGCACGCGTATACTCGTTTTGAATGCGCACGCGCATACTCGTTTTTGAATGCACACGCGCATACTCGTTTCGGAATACACACGCGCATACTCGTTTTGAATGCGCCCATGCATACTCGTTTTTGAATGCACACGCGCATACTCGTTTCGGAATACGCACGCGCATACTCATTTTTGAATAGGCAAGCGCGTACTCGTTTTTGATTGCACACGCGCATACTCTTTTTTGAATGCACACGCGCATACTCGTTTTCGAATAGGCACGCGCGTACTCGTGTTTGAATGCGCACGCGCATACTCGTTTTTGAATGCACACGCGCATACTCGTTTTGGAATAGGCACGCACATACTCGTTTTTGAATGCGCACACGCATACTCGTATTTGAATGCACACGCGCGTACTCGTTTTGAAATAGGCACGTGCATACTCGTTTTTGATTGCGCACGCGCATACGCGTTATTGAACAGGCACACGCGTACTCGTTTTTGAATGCGCACGCGTATACTCGTTTTGAATGCTCACGCGCATACTCGTTTTTGAATGCACACGCGCATTCTCGTTTCGGAATACGCACGCGCATACTCGTTTTGGAATGCGCACGCGCATACTCGTTTTTGAATGTGCACGCGCGTACTCGTTTTTGAATGCACACGCGCACACTCGTTTTTGAAAGCACATGCGCATACTCGTTTTGGAATAAGCACGCGCATACTCGTTTTTGAACGCGCACACGCATACTCGTTTTTTAATGCACACGCGCATACTCGTTTTGGAATGCGCACGCGTATACTCGTTTTTGAATAGGCACGCGCGTACTCGTTTTTGATTGCGCACGGGCATACTCTTTTTTGAATGCACACGCGCATACTCGTTCTCGAATAGGCACGCGCGTACTCGTGTTTGATTGCGCACGCGCATACTCGTTTTTGAATGCACACGCGCATACTCGTTTTGGAATAGGCACGCACATACTCGTTTTTGAATGCGCACACGCATACTCGTATTTGAATGCACATGCGCGTACTCGTTTTGAAATAGGCACGTGGATACTCGTTTTTGAATGCGCACATGCATACTCGTATTTGAATGCACACGCGCATACTCGTTTTGAAATAGGCACGTGCATACTCGTTTTTGATTGCGCACGCGCATACGCGTTTTTGAACAGGCACACGCGTACTCATTTTTGAATGCGCACGCGTATACTCGTTTTGAATGCGCACGCGCATACTCGGTTTTGAATGCACACTCCCATACTCGTTTTTGAATGCACACGCGCATACTCGTTTCGGAATACGCACGCGCATACTCGTTTTCGATTAGGCACGCGCATACTTGTTTTTGAATGCGCACACGCATACTCGTTTTTGAATGCACACGCGCATACTCGTTTCGGAATACGCACGCGCATACTCGTTTTGGAATGCGCACGCGCACACTCGGTTTGGAATAGGCACGTGCGTACTCGTTTTTGAATGCGAAAGCGCATACGCGTTTTTGAACATGCACACGCGTACTCGTTTTTGATTGCACACGCGCGTACTTGTTTTGGAATAGGAACGTGCGTACTCGTTTTTGAATGCAGACGCGCATACGTGTTTTTGAACATGCACACGCGTACTCGTTTTTGAATGCGCATGCGTATACTCGTTTTGAATGCGCACGCGCATACTCGTTTTCGAATAGGCACGCGCATACTTGTTTTTGAATGCACACGCGCATACTCGTTTCGGAATACGCACGCGCATACTCGTTTTGGAATGCACGCGCATATTCGTTTTGAAATAGGCACGTGCGTGCTCGTTTTTTAAAGCGAACGCGCATACGCGTTTTTGAACATGCACACGCGTACTTTGTTTTGAATGCGCACGGGTATACTCGTTTTGAATGCACACGCGCATACTCGTTTTTGAATGCGCACGCGTACACTCGTTTTGAATGCGCACGCGTATACTCGTTTTTGAATGCGCACGAGCATACTCGTTTTCGAATAGGCACGCGCGTACTCGTTTTTGAACGCGAACGCGCATACGCGTTTTTGAATAGGCACACGCGTACTCGTTTTTGAATGCGCACGCGTATACTCGTTTCGGAATGCGCACGCGTATACTCGTTTCGGAATGTGCATGTGCATATTCGTTTTCGAATAGGCACACGCATACTCGTTTTTGAATGCACACGCGCATACTCGTTTTGGAATGCGCACGCGCATACTCGTTTTTGAAAAGGCACGCGCGTACTCGTTTTTGAACGCGAACGCCCATACGCGTTTTTGAACATGCACACGCGTACTCGTTTTTGAGTGCGCACGCGTATACTCGTTTTGAATGCACACGCGCATACTCGTTTTGAATAGGCACGCGCGTACTCGTTTTTGAATGCGCACGCGTATAATAATTTCGGAATGCGCACGCGCATACTCGTTTTCGAATGCGCACGCGTATACTCGTTTTTGAATGCACACGCGCATACTCGTTTCGAAATAGACACGCGCATACTCGTTTGGGAAGGCGCACGCGTATACTCGTTTTTGAATAGGCATGCACGTACTCGTTTTTGAATGCGCACGCGCATAATTGTTTTTGAATGCACACGCGCATACTTGTTTTTGACTGCGCACGTGTATACTCCTTTCGGAATGCGCACGCGCATGCTCGTTTTTGAATAGGCACGCGCGTACTCGTTTTTGAATGCGCGCGCGTACACTCGTTTTGAATGCGCACGCGTATACTCGTTTTTGAATGCACACGCGCATACTCGTTTTGAATGCGCACGCGTATACTCGTTTTTGAATGCACACGCGCATACTCGTTTTCGAATAGGCACGCGCATACTCGTTTTTGAATGCACACGCGCATACTCGTTTTTGAATGCACACGCTCATACTCGTTTCGAAATAGGCACGCGCATACTCGTTTTTGAATGCACACGCGCATACTCGTTTTCGAATAGGCACGCGCATACTCGTTTTTGAATGCACACGCGCATACTCGTTTTTGAATGCACACGCGCATACTCGTTTCGAAATAGGCACGCGCATACTCGTTTGGGAAGGCGCACGCGCATACTCGTTTTTGAATAGGCATGCACGTACTCGTTTTTGAATGCGCACGCGCATAATTGTTTTTGAATACACACGCGCATACTCGTTTTGGAATAGGCACGCGCATACTCGTTTTTGAATGCGCACACGCATACTCGTATTTGATTGCGCACGCGCATATTCTTTTTGCAATAGGCACGTGCATACTTGTTTTTGAATGCGCACGCGCATACGCGTTTTTGAACAGGCACACGCGTACTCGTTTTTGAATGCGCACGCGTATACTCGTTTTGAATGCGCACGCGCATACTCGTTTTTGAATGCACACGCGCATACTCGTTTCGGAATACGCACGCGCATACTCGTTTTGGAATGCGCACGCGCATACTCGTTTTTGAATGCGCACGCGCGTACTCGTTTTTGAATGCGCACGCGCATACTCGTTTTTGAAAGCACATGCGCATACTCGTTTTGGAATAAGCACGCGCATACGCGTTTTTGAACGCGCACACGCATACTCGTTTTTTAATGCACACGCGCATACTCGTTTTGGAATGCGCACGCGTATACTCGTTTTTGAATAGGCACGCGCGTACTCGTTTTTGATTGCGCACGCGCATACTCTTTTTTGAATGCACACGCGCATACTCGTTTTTGAATGGGCACGCGCGTACTCGTTTTTGAATGCGCACGCGTATACTCGTTTTTGAATGCACACGCGCATACTCGTTTTCGAATAGGCACGCGCATACTCGTTTTTGAATGCGCACACGCATACTCGTATTTGAATGCACACGCGCGTACTCGTTTTGGATTAGGCACGTGCATACTCGTTTTTGAATGCGCACACGCATACTCGTATTTGAATGCGCACGCACATACTCGTTTTGAAATAGGCACGTGCATACTCGTTTTTGACTGCGCACGTGTATACTCGTTTTCGAATAAGCACGCGCATACTCGTTTTTGAATGCACACGCGCACACTCGTTTTTGAATGCACACGCGCATACTCGTTTCGAAATAGGCACGCGCATACTCGTTTAGGAAGGCGCACGCGCATACTCGTTTTTGAATAGGCATGCGCGTACTCGTTTTTGAATGCGCACGCGCATACTTGTTTTTGAATGCACACGCGCATACTCGTTTCGAAATAGGCACGCGCATACTCGTTTGGGAAGGCGCACTCGCATACTCGTTTTTGAATAGGCATGCGCGTACTCGTTTTTGAATGCGCACGCGCATACTCGTTTTTGAATGCACACGCGCATACTCGTTTTGGAATAGGCTCGCGCATACTCGTTTTTGAATGCGCACACGCATACTCGTGTTTGACTGCGCACGCGCATACTCGTTTTGCAATAGGCACGTGCATACTCGTTTTTGAATGCGCACGCGCATACGCGTTTTTGAACAGGCACACGCGTACTCGTTTTTGAATGCGCACGCGTATACTCGTTTTTGAATGCACACGCGCATACTCGTTTCGGAATACGCACGCGCATTCTCGTTTTAGAATGCGCACGCGCATACTCGTTTTTGAATGTGCACGCGCGTACTCGTTTTTGAATGCGCACGCGCATACTCGTTTTTGAATGCACATGCGCATACTCGTTTTGGAATAAGCACGCGCGTACTCGTTTTTGAACGCGCACGCGCATACTCGTTTTCGAATAGGCACGCGCGTACTCGTGTTTGAATGCGCACGCGCATACTCGTTTTTGAATGCACACGCGCATACTCGTTTTGGAATAGGCACGCACATACTCGTTTTTGAATGCGCACACGCATACTCGTATTTGAATGCACACGCGCGTACTCGTTTTGAAATAGGCAAGTGCATACTCGTTTTTGAATGCGCACGCGCATACGCGTTTTTGAACAGGCACACGCGTACTCTTTTTTGGATGCGCACGCGTATACTCGTTTTGAATGCGCACGCGCATACTCGTTTTTGAATGCACACGCGCATACTCGTTTCGGAATACACACGCGCATACTCGTTTTGAATGCGCCCATGCATACTCGTTTTTGAATGCACACGCGCATACTCGTTTCGGATTACGCACGCGCATACTCATTTTGGAATAGGCAAGCGCGTACTCGTTTTTGATTGCGCACGCGCATACTCTTTTTTGAATGCACACGCGCATACTCGTTTTCGAATAGGCACGCGCGTACTCGTGTTTGAATGCGCACGCGCATACTCGTTTTTGAATGCACACGCGCATACTCGTTTTGGAATAGGCACGCACATACTCGTTTTTGAATGCGCACACGCATACTCGTATTTGAATGCACACGCGCGTACTCGTTTTGAAATAGGCACGTGCATACTCGTTTTTGAATGCGCACGCGCATACGCGTTTTTGAACAGGCACACGCGTACTCGTTTTTGAATGCGCACGCGTATACTCGTTTTGAATGCTCACGCGCATACTCGTTTTTGAATGCACACGCTTATTCTCGTTTCGGAATACGCACGCGCATACTCGTTTTGGAATGCGCACGCGCATACTCGTTTTTGAATGTGCACGCGCGTACTCGTTTTTGAATGCACACGCGCACACTCGTTTTTGAAAGCACATGCGCATACTCGTTTTGGAATAAGCACGCGCATACTCGTTTTTGAACGCGCACACGCATACTCGTTTTTTAATGCACACGCGCATACTCGTTTTGGAATGCGCACGCGTATACTCGTTTTTGAATGGGCACGCGCGTACTCGTTTTTGAATGCGCACGCGCATACTCGTTTTTGAATGCACACGCGCATACTCGTTTTCGAATGGGCACGCGCATACTCGTTTTTGAATGCGCACACGCATACTCGTATTTGAATGCACACGCGCGTACTCGTTTTGGATTAGGCACGTGCATACTCGTTTTTGAATGCGCACACGCATACTCGTATTTGAATGCACACGCACATACTCGTTTTGAAGTAGGCACGTGCATACTCGTTTTTGACTGCGCACGTGTATACTCGTTTTCAAATAAGCACGCGCATACTCGCTTTTGAATGCACACGCGCATACTCGTTTTTGAATGCACACGCGCATACTCGTTTCGAAATAGGCACGCGAATACTCGTTTGGGAAGGCGCACGCGCATACTCGTTTTTGAATAGGCATGCGCGTACTCGTTTTTGAATGCCCACGCGCATACTTCTTTTTGAATGCACACGCGCATACTCGTTTCGAAATAGGCACGCGCATACTCGTTTGGGAAGGCGCACGCGCATAGTCGTTTTTGAATAGGCATGCGCGTACTCGTTTTTGAATGCGCACGCGCATACTCGTTTTTGAATGCACACGCGCATACTCGTTTTGGAATAGGCACGCGCATACTCGTTTTTGAATGCGCACACGCATACTCGTGTTTGGCTGCGCACGCGCATACTCGTTTTGCAATAGGCACGTGCATACTCGTTTTTGAATGCGCACGCGCATACGCGTTTTTGAACAGGCACACGCGTACTCGTTTTTGAATGCACACGCGTATACTCGTCTTGAATGCGCACGCGCATACTCGTTTTTGAATACGCACGCGCATACTCGTTTTAGAATGCGCGCGCGCATACTCGTTTTTGAATGTGCATGCGCGTACTCGTTTTTGAATGCGCACGCGCATACTCGTTTTTAAATGCACATGCGCATACCCATTTTGGAATAAGCACGCGCATTCTCGTTTTTGAACGCGCACATGCATACTCGTTTTTGAATGCGCACGCGCATACTCGTTTTTGAATGCACACGCGCATACTCGTTTTCGAATAGGCACGCGCGTACTCGTGTTTGAATACGCACCGCGCATACTCGTTTTTGAATGCACACACGCATACTCGTTTTGGAATAGGCACGCACATACTCGTTTTTGAATGCGCACACGCATACTCGTATTTGAATGCACACGCGCGTACTCGTTTTGAAATAGGCACGTGCATACTCGTTTTTGAATGCGCACACACATACTCGTATTTGATTGCACACGCGCATACTCGTTTTAAAATAGGCACGTGCATACTCGTTTTTGATTGCGCACGCGCATACGCGTTTTTGAACAGGCACACGCGTACTCGTTTTTGAATGCGCACGCGTATACTCGTTTCGAATGCGCACGCGCATACTCGGGTTTGAATGCACACGCCCATACTCGTTTTTGAAAGCACACGCGCATACTCGTTTTTGAATGCACACGCGCATACTCGTTTCGGAATACGCACGCGCATACTCGTTTTGGAATAGGCACGTCCGTACTCGTTTCTGAATGCGAAAGCGCCTACGCGTTTTTGAACATGCACACGCGTACTCGTTTTTGATTGCACACGCGCGTACTCGTTTCGGAATAGGCACGTGCGTACTCTTTTTTGAATGCGCACGCGTATACTCGTTTTAGAATGTGCACGCGCATATTCGTTTTTGAATGCACACGCGCATACTCGTTTCGAAATAGGCACGCGCATACTCGTTTGGGAAGGCGCACGCGTATACTCGTTTTTGAATAGGCATGCACGTACTCGTTTTTGAATGCGCACGCGCATAATTGTTTTTGAATGCACACGCGCATACTCGTTTTTGACTGCGCACGTGTATACTCCTTTCGGAATGCGCACGCGCATGCTCGTTTTTGAATAGGCACGCGCGTACTCGTTTTTGAATGCGCGCGCGTACACTCGTTTTGAATGCGCACGCGTATACTCGTTTTTGAATGCACACGCGCATACTCGTTTTGAATGCGCACGCGTATACTCGTTTTTGAATGCACACGCGCATACTCGTTTTCGAATAGGCACGCGCATACTCGTTTTTGAATGCACACGCGCATACTCGTTTTCGAATAGGCACGCGCATACTCGTTTTTGAATGCACACGCGCATACTCGTTTTTGAATGCACACGCTCATACTCGTTTCGAAATAGGCACGCGCATACTCGTTTTTGAATGCACACGCGCATACTCGTTTTCGAATAGGCACGCGCATACTCGTTTTTGAATGCACACGCGCATACTCGTTTTTGAATGCACACGCGCATACTCGTTTCGAAATAGGCACGCGCATACTCGTTTGGGAAGGCGCACGCGCATACTCGTTTTTGAATAGGCATGCACGTACTCGTTTTTGAATGCGCACGCGCATAATTGTTTTTGAATGCACACGCGCATACTCGTTTTGGAATAGGCACGCGCATACTCGTTTTTGAGTGCGCACACGCATACTCGTATTTGATTGCGCACGCGCATATTCGTTTTGCAATAGGCACGTGCATACTTGTTTTTGAATGCGCACACGCATACGCGTTTTTGAACAGGCACACGCGTACTCGTTTTTGAATGCGCACGCGTATACTCGTTTTGAATGCGCACGCGCATACTCGTTTTTGAATGCACACGCGCATACTCGTTTCGGAATACGCACGCGCATACTCGTTTTGGAATGCGCACGCGCATACTCGTTTTTGAATGCGCACGCGCGTACTCGTTTTTGAATGCGCACGCGCATACTCGTTTTTGAAAGCACATGCGCATACTCCTTTTGGAATAAGCACGCGCATACTCGTTTTTGAACGCGCACACGCATACTCGTTTTTTAATGCACACGCGCATACTCGTTTTGGAATGCGCACGCGTATACTCGTTTTTGAATAGGCACGCGCGTACTCGTTTTTGATTGCGCACGCGCATACTCTTTTTTGAATGCACACGCGCATACTCGTTTTTGAATGGGCACGCGCGTACTCGTTTTCGAATGCGCACGCGTATACTCGTTTTTGAATGCACACGCGCATACTCGTTTTCGAATAGGCACGCGCATACTCATTTTTGAATGCGCACACGCATACTCGTATTTGAATGCACACGCGCGTACTCGTTTTGGATTAGGCACGTGCATACTCGTTTTTGAATGCGCACACGCATACTCGTATTTGAATGCGCACGCACATACTCGTTTTGAAATAGGCACGTGCATACTCGTTTTTGACTGCGCACGTGTATACTCGTTTTCGAATAAGCACGCGCATACTCGTTTTTGAATGCACACGCGCATACTCGTTTTTGAATGCACACGCGCATACTCGTTTCGAAATAGGCACGCGCATACTCGTTTGGGAAGGCGCACGCGCATACTCGTTTTTGAATAGGCATGCGCGTACTCGTTTTTGAATGCGCACGCGCATACTTGTTTCGAAATAGGCATGCGCATACTCGTTTGGGAAGGCGCACTCGCATACTCGTTTTTGAATAGGCATGCGCGTACTCGTTTTTGAATGCGCACGCGCATACTCGTTTTTGAATGCACACGCGCATACTCGTTTTGGAATAGGCTCGCGCATACTCGTTTTTGAATGCGCACACGCATACTCGTGTTTGACTGCGCACGCGCATACTCGTTTTGCAATAGGCACGTGCATACTCGTTTTTGAATGCGCACGCTCATACGCGTTTTTGAACAGGCACACGCGTACTCGTTTTTGAATGCGCACGCGTATACTCGTTTTTGAATGCACACGCGCATACTCGTTTCGGAATACGCACGCGCATACTCGTTTTAGAATGCGCACGCGCATACTCGTTTTTGAATGTGCACGCGCGTACTCGTTTTTGAATGCGCACGCGCATACTCGTTTTTGAATGCACATGCGCCTACTCGTTTTGGAATAAGCACGCGCGTACTCGTTTTTGAACGCGCACACCCATACTCGTTTTTGAATGCACACGCGCATACTCGTTTTTGAATAGGCACGCGCGTACTCGTTTTTGATTGCGCACGCGCATACTCGTTTTTTAATGCACACGCGCATACTCGTTTTTGAATGGGCACGCGCGTACTCGTTTTTGGACGTGCACGCGCATACTCGTTTTTAATGCGCACGCGCGTATCGTTTTTGAATGCGCACGCGCATACTCGTTTTTGAATGCGCACGCGTATACTCGTTTTGAATGCGCACGCGCATACTCGTTTTTGAATGCACACGCGCACACTCGTTTCGGAATAGGCACGCGCATACTTGTTTTGGAATGCGCACGCGCATACTCGTTTTTGAATGCGCACGCGCGTACTCGTTTTTGAATGTGCACGCGCGTACTCGTTTTTGAATGCGCACGCGCATACTCGTTTTTGAATGCACATGCGCATACTCGTCTTGGAATAAGCACGCGCGTACTCGTTTTTGAACGCGCACACCCATACTCGTTTTGGAATGCGCACACGTATACTCGTTTTTGAATAGGCACGCGCGTACTCGTTTTTGATTGCGAACGCGCATACTCGTTTTTTAATGCACACGCGCATACTCGTTTTTGAATGGGCACGCGCGTACTCGTTTTTGAATGCGCACGCGCATACTCGTTTTTGAATGCGCACGCGCGTACTCGTTTTTGAATGCGCACGCGCATACTCGTTTTTGAATGCGCACGCGTATACTCGTTTTGAATGCGCACGCGCATAATCGTTTTTGAATGCACACGCGCATACTCGTTTCGGAATACGTACGCGCATACTTGTTTTGGAATGCGCACGCGCATACTCGTTTTTGAATGCGCACGCGCGTACTCGTTTTTGAATGCACACGCGCGTGCTCGTTTTGGAATGCGAAGCGCATGCTCGTTTTTGAATGCGCACGCGCGTACTCGTTTTTGAATTCGCACGCGCATACTCCTTCTGGAATAGGCACGTGCGTACTCGTTTTTGAATGCGCACGCATATACTCGTTTTTGAATAGGCACGTGCGTACTCGTTTTTGAATGCACACACGCGTACTCGTTTTGGAATAGGCAAGCGCATACTCGGTTTTGACTGCGCACGTGTATAATCGTTTTTTAATGCACACGCGCATACTCGTTTTTGAATGGGCACGCGCGTACTCGTTTTTGAATGTGCACGCGCATACTCGTTTTTAATGCGCACGCGCGTACTCGTTTTTGAATGCGCACGCGCATACTAGTTTTTGAATGCGCACGCGTATACTCGTTTTGAATGCGCACGCGCATACTCGTTTTTGAATGCACACGCGCACACTCGTTTCGGAATAGGCACGCGCATACTTGTTTTGGAATGCGCACGCGCATACTCGTTTTTGAATGCGCACGCGCGTACTCGTTTTTGAATGCGCACGCGCATACTCGTTTTTGAAAGCACATGCGCATACTCGTTTTGGAATAAGCACGCGCATACTCGTTTTTGAACGCGCACACCCATACTCATTTTTGAATGCACACGCGCTTACTCGTTTTGGAATGCGCACACGTATACTCGTTTTTGAATAGGCACGCGCGTACTCGTTTTTGATTGCGAACGCGCATACTCGTTTTTTAATGCACACGCGCATACTCGTTTTTGAATGGGCACGCGCGTACTCGTTTTTGAATGCGCACGCGCATACTCGTTTTTGAATGCGCACGCGCATACTCGTTTTTGAATGCGCACGCGTATACTCGTTTTGAATGCGCACGCGCATAATCGTTTTTGAATGCACACGCGCATACTCGTTTCGGAATACGCACGCGCATACTTGTTTTGGAATGCGCACGCGCATACTCGTTTTTGAATGCGCACGCGCGTACTCGTTTTTGAATGCACACGCGCGTGCTCGTTTTGGAATGCGAAGCGCATGCTCGTTTTTGAATGCGCACGCGCGTACTCGTTTTTGAATGCACACGCGCATACTCGTTTTCGAATAGGCACGCGCATACTCGTTTTTGAATGCGCACACGCATACTCGTATTTGAATGCACACGCGCGTACTCGTTTTGGATTAGGCACGTGCATACTCGTTTTTGAATGCGCACACGCATACTCGTATTTGAATGCACACGCACATACTCGTTTTGAAGTAGGCACGTGCATACTCGTTTTTGACTGCGCACGTGTATACTCGTTTTCGAATAAGCACGCGCATACTCGTTTTTGAATGCACACGCGCATACTCGTTTTTGAATGCACACGCGCATACTCGTTTCGAAATAGGCACGCGAATACTCGTTTGGGAAGGCGCACGCGCATACTCCTTTTGGAATAGGCACGTGCGTACTCGTTTTTGAATGCGCACGCATATACTCGTTTTTGAATAGGCACGTGCGTACTCGTTTTTGAATGCACACACGCGTACTCGTTTTGGAATAGGCAAGCGCATACTCGGTTTTGACTGCGCACGTGTATAATCGTTTCGGAATGCGCACGCGCATGCTCGTTTTTGAATAGGCACGCGCGTACTCACTTTTTAATGTGCACGCGTACACTTGTTTTGAATGCGCACGCGTATACTCCCTTTTGAATGCACACGTGTTGACTCGTTTTCGAATAGGCACGCGCATACTCGTTTTTGAATGCACACGCGCATACTCGTTTTTGAATGCACACGTGCATACTGTTTCGAAATAGGCACGCGCATACTCGTTTGGGAAGGCGCACGCGCATACTCGTTTTTGAATAGGCATGCGCGTACTCGTTTTTGAATGCGCACGCGCATACTTGTTTTTGAATGCACACGCGCATACTCGTTTTGGAATAGGCACGCGCGTACTCGTTTTTGAATGCGCACACGCATACTCGTATTTGATTGCGCACGCGCATACTCCTTTTGCAATAGGCAAGTGCATACTCGTTTTTGAATGCGCACGCGCATACGCGTTTTTGAACAGGCACACGCGTACTCTTTTTTGGATGCGCACGCGTATACTCGTTTTGAATGCGCACGCGCATACTCGTTTTTGAATGCACACGCGCATACTCGTTTCGGAATACACACGCGCTTACTCGTTTTGAATGCGCCCATGCATACTCGTTTTTGAATGCACACGCGCATACTCGTTTCGGAATACGCACGCGCATACTCATTTTGGAATAGGCACGCGCGTACTCGTTTTTGATTGCGCACGCGCATACTCTTTTTTGAATGCACACGCGCATACTCGTTTTCGAATAGGCACGCGCGTACTCGTGTTTGAATGCGCACGCGCATACTCGTTTTTGAATGCACACGCGCATACTCGTTTTAGAATAGGCACGCACATACTCGTTTTTGAATGCGCACACGCATACTCGTATTTGAATGCACACGCGCGTACTCGTTTTGAAATAGGCACGTGCATACTCGTTTTTGAATGCGCACGCGCATACGCGTTTTTGAACAGGCACACGCGTACTCGTTTTTGAATGCGCACGCGCATACTCGTTTTGGAATGCGCACGCGCATACTCGTTTTTGAATGTGCACGCGCGTACTCATTTTTGAATGCACACGCGCATACTCGTTTTTGAAAGCACATGCGCATACTCGTTTTGGAATAAGCACGCGCATACTCGTTTTTGAACGCGCACACGCATACTCGTTTTTTAATGCACACGCGCATACTCGTTTTGGAATGCGCACGCGTATACTCGTTTTTGAATAGGCACGCGCGTACTCGTTTTTGATTGCGCACGGGCATACTCTTTTTTGAATGCACACGCGCATACTCGTTTTTGAATGGGCACGCGCGTACTCGTTTTTGAATGCGCACGCGCATACTCGTTTTTGAATGCACACGCGCATACTCGTTTTCGAATAGGCACGCGCATACTCGTTTTTGAATGCGCACACGCATACTCGTATTTGAATGCACACGCGCGTACTCGTTTTGGATTAGGCACGTGCATACTCGTTTTTGAATGCGCACACGCATACTCGTATTTGAATGCACACGCACATACTCGTTTTGAAGTAGGCACGTGCATACTCGCTTTTGACTGCGCACGTGTATACTCGTTTTCGAATAAGCACGCGCATACTCGTTTTTGAATGCACACGCGCATACTCGTTTCGAAATAGGCACGCGAATACTCGTTTGGGAAGGCGCACGCGCATACTCGTTTTTGAATAGGCATGCGCGTACTCGTTTTTGAATGCCCACGCGCATACTTCTTTTTGAATGCACACGCGCATACTCGTTTCGAAATAGGCACGTGCATACTCGTTTTTGAATGCGCACGCGCATACGCGTTTTTGAACAGGCACACGCGTACTCGTTTTTGAATGCACACGCGTATACTCGTCTTGAATGCGCACGCGCATACTCGTTTTTGAATACGCACGCGCATACTCGTTTTAGAATGCGCACGCGCATACTCGTTTTTGAATGCGCACGCGCGTACTCGTTTTTGAATGCGCACGCGCATACTCGTTTTTAAATGCACATGCGCATACCCATTTTGGAATAAGCACGCGCATTCTCGTTTTTGAACGCGCACATGCATACTCGTTTTTGAATGCACGCGCGCATACTCGTTTTGGAATGCGCACGCGTATACTTGTTTTTGAATAGGCACGCGCGTACTCGTTTTTGATTGCGCACGCGCATACTCGTTTTTGAATGCACACGCGCATACTCGTTTTCGAATAGGCACGCGCGTACTCGTGTTTGAATACGCACCGCGCATACTCGTTTTTGAATGCACACACGCATACTCGTTTTGGAATAGGCACGCACATACTCGTTTTTGAATGCGCACACGCATACTCGTATTTGAATGCACACGCGCGTACTCGTTTTGAAATAGGCACGTGCATACTCGTTTTTGAATGCGCACACACATACTCGTATTTGATTGCACACGCGCATACTCGTTTTAAAATAGGCACGTGCATACTCGTTTTTGAATGCGCACGCGCATACGCGTTTTTGAACAGGCACACGCGTACTCGTTTTTGAATGCGCACGCGTATACTCGTTTCGAATGCGCACGCGCCCACTCGGGTTTGAATGCACACGCCCATACTCGTTTTTGAAAGCACACGCGCATACTCGTTTTTGAATGCACACGCGCATACTCGTTTCGGAATACGCACGCGCATACTCGTTTTGGAATAGGCACGTCCGTACTCGTTTCTGAAAGCGAAAGCGCCTACACGTTTTTGAACATGCACACGCGTACTCGTTTTTGATTGCACACGCGCGTACTCGTTTTGGAATAGGCACGTGCGTACTCTTTTTTGAATGCGCACGCGTATACTCGTTTTGGAATGTGCACGCGCATATTCGTTTTTGAATAGGCACGTGCGTGCTTGTTTTTGAAAGCGAACGCGCATACGCGTTTTAGAACATGCACACGCGTACTTTGTTATGAATGCGCACGGGTATACTCGTTTTGAATGCACACGCGCATACTCGATTTTGAATGCGCACGCATGCACTCGTTTTGAATGCGCACGCGTATACTCGTTTTTGGATGCGCACGAGCATACTCGTTTTCGAATAGGCACGCGCGTACTCGTTTTTGAACGCGAACGCGCATACGCGTTTTTGAACATGCAGACGCGTACTCGTTTTTGAGTGCGCACGCGTATACGCGTTTTGAATGCACACGTGCATACTCGTTTTTGAATAGGCACGCGTGTACTCGTTTTTGAATGCGCAAGTGTATAATAGTTTCGGAATGCGCACGCGCATACTCGTTTTCGAATAGGCGCGCGCATACTCGTTTTTGATTGCGCACACGCATACTCGTTTTTGAATGCACATGCGCATACTCGTTTCGGAATGTGCACGTGCATACTCGTTTTCGAATAGGCACGCGCATACTCGTTTTTGAATGCGCACACGCATACTCGTTTTTGAATTCACACGCGCATACTCGTTTCGGAATACGCACGCGCATACTGTTTTGGAATGCGCACGCGCATACCCGTTTTTGAATAGGCACGCGCGTACTCGTTTTTGAACGCGAACGCGCATAGGCGTTTTTGAACATGCACACGCATACTCTTTTTTGAGTGCGCACGCGTATACTCGTTTTGAATGCACACGCGCATACTTGTTTTGAATAGGCACGCGCGTACTCGTTTTTGAATGCGCACGCGTATACTCGTTTCGGAATGCGCACGCGGATACTCGTTTTCAAATAGGCACGCACATACTTGTTTTTTATTGCGCACACGCATACTCGTTTTTGAATGCACACGCGCATACTCGTTTCGGAATACCCACGCGCATACTCGTTTTGGAATGCGCACGCGCATACTCGTTTTGGAATAGGCACGTGCGTACTCGTTTTTGAATGCGAAAGCGCATACGCGTTTTTGAACATGCACACGCGTAATCGTTTTTGATTGCACACGCGCATACTCGTTTTGGATTAGGCACGTGCGTACTCGTTTTTGAATGCGCACGCGCATACGCGTTTTTGAACATGCACACGCGTACTCGTTTTTGAACGCGAACGCGCGTACGCGTTTTTGAACATGCACACGCGTACTCGTTTTTGAGTGCGCACGCGTATACTCGTTTTGAATGCACACGTGCATACTCGTTTTGAATAGGCACGCGCGTACTCGTTTTTGAATGCGCACGCGTATAATAGTTTCGGAATGCGCACGCGCATACTCGTTTTTGAATAGGCGCGCGCATACTCGTTTTTGATGGCGCACACGCATACTCGTTTTTGAATGCACACGCGCATACTCGTTTCGGAATACGCACGCGCATACTTGTTTTGGAATGCGCACGCACTTATTCGTTTCGGAATAGGCACTTGCGTACTCGTTTTTGAAAGCGAACGCGCATACGCGTTTTTGAACATGCACACGCGTACTTGTTTATGAATGCGCACGGTTATAGTCGTTTTGAATGCACACGCGCATACTCGTTTTTCAATAGGCACGCGGATACTCGTTTTTGAATGCGCACACGCATACTCGTATTTCATTGCGCACGCGCAAACTCGTTTTGCAATAGGCACGTGCATACTCGTTTGTGAATGCGCACGCACATACGCGTTTTTGAACAGGCACACGCGTACTCGTTTTTAAATGCGCACGCGTATACTCGTTTTGAGTGCGCACGCGCAAACGCGTTTTTGAACAGGCACACGCGTTTTTGAATGCGCACGCGTATAATCGTTTCGGAATGCGCACGCGCATACTCGTTTTAGATTAGGCACACGCATACTCGTTTTTGAATGCGCACACGCATACTCGTTTTTGAATGCGCACGCGCATACTCGTTTCGGAATAAGCACGCTACTACTCGTTTTTGAATAGGCAAGCGCATACTCGTTTTGGAATATTCACGTGCGTACTCGTTTTTGATTGCGAACGCGCATACGCGTTTTTGAACATGCACACCCTTACTCCTTTTTGATTGCACACGCGCGCACTCGTTTCGGAATAGGCACTTGCGTACTCGTTTTTGAATGCGCACGCGCATACGCGTTTTTGAACATGCACACGCGTACTCGTTTTTGAATGCGCACGCGTATACTCGTTTTGAATGCACACGCGCATATTCGTTTTTGAATAGGCACGCGCATACTCGTTTTTGACTTCGCACGTGTATACGCGTTTCGGAATGCGCACGCGCATGCTCGTTTTTGAATAGGCACGCACGTACTCGTTTTTGAATGCCCACGCGTACAATCGTTTTGAATGCGCACGCGTATACTCGTTTTTGAATGCACACGCGCATACTCGTTTTCGAATAGGCACGCGCATACTCGTTTTTGAATGCACACGCGCATACTCGTTTTTGAATGCGCACGCGCATACGCGTTCTTGAACAGGCACACGCGTACTCGTTTTTGAATGCGCACGCGCATACTCGTTTTCGAATAGGCACGCGCATACTCGTTTTCGAACGCGCACACGCATACTCGTTTTTGAATGCACATGCACATACTCTTTTCGGAATACGCACGCACATACTCGTTTTGGAATGCGCACGCGCATACTCGTTTTTGAATAGGCACGCGCGTACTCGTTTTTGAACGCGAACGCACATACGCGTTTTTGAACATGCACACGCGTACTCGTTTTTGAATGCGCACGCGTATACTCGTTTTGAATGCACACGCGCAAACTAGTTTTTGAATAGGCACGCGCGTACTCTTTTTTGAATGCGCACGCGTATACTCGTTTCGGAATGCGCACGCGCATACTCGTTTTCGAATAGGCACACGCATACTCGTTTTTGAATGCGCACGCGCATACTCGTTTTTGAATGCACACGCGCATACACGTTTCGGAATACGCACGTGCATACTCGTTTTGGAATGCGCACGCGCATACTCGTTTTTGAATGCGCACGCGCATACTCGTTTTTGAAAGCACATGCGCATACTCGTTTTGGAATAAGCACGCGCATACTCGTTTTTGAACGCGCACACGCATACTCGTTTTTTAATGCACACGCGCATACTCGTTTTGGAATGCGCACGCGTATACTCGTTTTTGAATAGGCACGCGCGTACTCGTTTTTGATTGCGCACGCGCATACTCTTTTTTGAATGCACACGCACATACTCGTTTTTGAATGGGCACGCGCGTACTCGTTTTTGAATGTGCACGCGCATACTCGTTTTTAATGCGCACGCGCGTACTCGTTTTTGAATGCGCACGCGCATACTCGTTTCTGAATGCGCACGCGTATACTCGTTTTGAATGCGCACGCGCATACTCGTTTTTGAATGCACACGCGCATACTCGTTTCGGAATACGCACGCGCATACTTGTTTTGGAATGCGCACGCGCATACTCGTTTTTGAATGCGCACGCGCGTACTCGTTTTTGAATGCGCACGCGCATACTCGTTTTTGAAAGCACATGCGCATACTCGTTTTGGAATAAGCACGCGCATACTCGTTTTTGAACGCGCACACCCATACTCATTTTTGAATGCACACGCACATACTCGTTTCGGAATACGCACGCGCATACTCGTTTTGGAATGCGCACGCGCATACTCGTTTTTGAATAGGCACGTGCGTACTCGTTTTTGAACGCGAACGCGCGTACGCGTTTTTGAACATGCACACGCGTACTCGTTTGTGAGTGCGCACGCGTATACTCGTTTTGAATGCACACGCGCATACTCGTTTTGAATAGGCACGCGCGTACTCGTTTTTGAATGCGCACGCGTATAATAGTTTCGGAATGCGCACGCGCATACTCGTTTTTGAATAGGCGCGCGCATACTCGTTTTTGATTGCGCACACGCATACTCGTTTTTGAATGCACACGCGCATACTCGTTTCGGAATACGCACGCGCATACTTGTTTTGGAATGCGCACGCACTTATTCGTTTCGGAATAGGCACTTGCGTACTCGTTTTTGAAAGCGAACGCGCATACGCGTTTTTGAACATGCACACGCGTACTTGTTTATGAATGCGCAGGGTTATACTCGTTTTGAATGCACACGCGCATACTCGTTTTTCAATAGGCACGCGGATACTCGTTTTTGAATGCGCACACGCATACTCGTATTTCATTGCGCACGCGCAAACTCGTTTTGCAATAGGCACGTGCATACTCGTTTGTGAATGCGCACGCGCATACGCGTTTTTGAACAGGCACACGCGTACTCGTTTTTAAATGCGCACGCGTATACTCGTTTTGAGTGCGCACGCGCAAACGCGTTTTTGAACAGGCACACGCATACTCGTTTTTGAATGCGCACGCGTATACTCGTTTTGGAATGTGCACGCGCATACTCGTTTTCGAATAGGCACACGCATACTCGTTTTTGAATGCGCACGCGCATACTCGTTTCGGAATAAGCACGCTACTACTCGTTTTTGAATAGGCAAGCGCATACTCGTTTTGGAATAGGCACGTGCGTACTCGTTTTTGATTGCGAACGCGCATACGCGTTTTTGAACATGCACACCCTTACTCCTTTTTGATTGCACACGCGCGCACTCGTTTCGGAATAGGCACTTGCGTACTCGTTTTTGAATGCGCACGCGCATACGCGTTTTTGAACATGCACACGCGTACTCGTTTTTGAATGCGCACGCGTATACTTGTTTTGAATGCACACGCGCATACTCGTTTTTGAATAGGCACGCGCGTACTCGTTTTTGAATGCGCACGCGTATACTAGTTTCGGAATGCGCACGCGCATACTCGTTTTCGAAGCATATTCGTTTTGGAATAGGCACGTGCGTGCTCGTTTTTGAAAGTGAACGCACATACGCGTTTTTGAACATGCACACGCGTACTTTGTTATGAATGCGCACGGGTATACTCGTTTTGAATGCACACGCGCATATTCGTTTTTGAATAGGCACGCGCATACTCGTTTTTGACTTCGCACGTGTATACGCGTTTCGGAATGCGCACGCGCATGCTCGTTTTTGAATAGGCACGCACGTACTCGTTTTTGAATGCCCACGCGTACAATCGTTTTGAATGTGCACGCGTATACTCGTTTTTGAATGCACACGCGCATACTCGTTTTCGAATAGGCACGCGCATACTCGTTTTGAATAGGCACGCGCGTACTCGTTTTTGAATGCGCACGCGTATAATAGTTTCGGAATGCGCACGCGCATACTCGTTTTTGAATAGGCGCGCGCATACTCGTTTTTGATTGCGCACACGCATACTCGTTTTTGAATGCACACGCGCATACTCGTTTCGGAATACGCACGCGCATACTTGTTTTGGAATGCGCACGCACTTATTCGTTTCGGAATAGGCACTTGCGTACTCGTTTTTGAAAGCGAACGCGCATACGCGTTTTTGAACATGCACACGCGTACTTGTTTATGAATGCGCAGGGTTATACTCGTTTTGAATGCACACGCGCATACTCGTTTTTCAATAGGCACGCGGATACTCGTTTTTGATTGCGCACACGCATACTCGTATTTCATTGCGCACGCGCAAACTCGTTTTGCAATAGGCACGTGCATACTCGTTTGTGAATGCGCACGCGCATACGCGTTTTTGAACAGGCACACGCGTACTCGTTTTTAAATGCGCACGCGCATACTCGTTTTTGAAAGCACATGCGCATACTCGTTTTGGAATAAGCACGCGCATACTCGTTTTTGAACGCGCACACGCATACTCGTTTTTTAATGCACACGCGCATACTCGTTTTGGAATGCGCACGCGTATACTCGTTTTTGAATAGGCACGCGCGTACTCGTTTTTGATTGCGCACGCGCATACTCTTTTTTGAATGCACACGCGCATACTCGTTTTTGAATGGGCACGCGCGTACTCGTTTTTGAATGTGCACGCGCATACTCGTTTTTAATGCGCACGCGCGTACTCGTTTTTGAATGCGCACGCGCATACTCGTTTTTGAATGCGCACGCGTATACTCGTTTTGAATGCGCACGCGTATACTCGTTTTTGAATGCACACGCGCATACTCGTTTCGGAATACGCACGCGCATACTTGTTTTGGAATGCGCACGCGCATACTCGTTTTTGAATGCGCACGCGCGTACTCGTTTTTGAATGCGCACGCGCATACTCGTTTTTGAAAGCACATGCGCTACTCGTTTTGGAATAAACACGCGCATACTCGTTTTTGAATGCGCACACCCATACTCATTTTTGAATGCACACGCGCTTACTCGTTTTGGAATGCGCACGCGTATACTCGTTTTTGAATAGGCACGCGCGTACTCGTTTTTGATTGCGAACGCGCATACTCGTTTTTTAATGCACATGCGCATACTCGTTTTTGAATGGGCACGCGCGTACTCGTTTTTGAATGCGCACGCGCATACTCGTTTTTGAATGCGCACGCGCGTACTCGTTTTTGAATGCGCACGCGCATACTCGTTTTTGAAAGCACATGCGCATACTCGTTTTGGAATAAGCACGCGCATACTCGTTTTTGAACGCGCACACGCATACTCGTTTTTGAATGCGCACGCGCAGAATCGTTTTGGAATCTGCACGCGTATACTCGTTTTTGAATAGGCACGCGCGTACTCGTTTTTGATTGCGCACGCGCATACTCGTTTTTTAATGCACACGCGCATACTCGTTTTTGAATGGGCACGCGCGTACTCGTTTTTGAATGCGCACGCGCATACTCGTTTTTGAATGCACACGCGCATACTCGTTTTGGAATACGCACGCTCATACTCGTTTTTGAATGCGCACACGCATAGTCGTATTTGAAGGCACACGCGCGTGCTCGTTTTGGAATGCGAAGCGCATGCTCGTTTTTGAATGCGCACGCGCGTGCTCGTTTTTGAATTCGCACGCGCATACTCCTTTTGGAATAGGCACGTGCGTACTCGTTTTTGAATGCGCACGCATATACTCGTTTTTGAATAGGCACGTGCGTACTCGTTTTTGAATGCACACACGCGTACTCGTTTTGGAATAGGCAAGCGCATACTCGGTTTTGACTGCGCACGTGTATAATCGTTTCGGAATGCGCACGCGCATGCTCGTTTTTGAATAGGCACGCGCGTACTCCTTTTGGAATAGGCAAGCGCATACTCGGTTTTGACTGCGCACGTGTATAATCGTTTCGGAATGCGCACGCGCAAGCTCGTTTTTGAATAGGCACGCGTGTACTCGTTTTTTAATGTGCACGCGTACACTCGTTTTGAATGCGCACGCGTATACTCGTTTTTGAATGCACACGTGTTGACTCGTTTTCGAATAGGCACGCGCGTACTCGTTTTTGAATGCACACGCGCATACTCGTTTTTGAATGCACACGCGCATACTGTTTCGAAATAGGCACGCGCATACTCGTTTGGGAAGGCGCACGCGCATACTCGTTTTTGAATAGGCATGCGCGTACTCGTTTTTGAATGCGCACGCGCATACTTGTTTTTGAATGCACACGCGCATACTCGTTTTGGAATAGGCACGCGCGTACTCGTTTTTGAATGCGCACACGCATACTCGTATTTGATTGCGCACGCGCATACTCGTTTTGCAATAGGCAAGTGCATACTCGTTTTTGAATGCGCACGCGCATACGCGTTTTTGAACAGGCACACGCGCATACTCGTTTCGGAATACACACGCGCATACTCGTTTTGAGTGCGCACGCGCATACTCGTTTTTGAACGCGCACATGCATACTCGTTTTTGAATGCACACGCGCATACTCGTTTCGGAATACACACGCGCATACTCATTTTGGAATGCGCACGCGCATGCTAGTTTTGGAATGCGAAGCGCATACTCGTTTTTGAATTCGCACGCGCATACTCAATTTTGAATGGGCACGCGCGTACTCGTTTTTCAACGCGAACGCTCATACGCGTTTTTGAACATGCACACGCGTACTCGTTTTTGAATGCGCACGCGCATACTCGTTTTGGAATAGGCACGTGCGTACTCGTTTTTGAATGCGCACGCGCATACGTGTTTTTGAACATGCACACGCGTACTCTTTTTTGGATGCGCACGCGTATACTCGTTTTGAATGCGCACGCGCATACTCGTTTTTGAATGCACACGCGCATACTCGTTTCGGAATACACACGCGCATACTCGTTTTGAGTGCGCACGCGCATACTCGTTTTTGAACGCGCACGCGCGTACTCCTTTTTGAATGCGCACGCGCATACTCGTTTTTGAATGCACACGCGCGTACTCATTTTCGAATAGGCACGCGCATACTCGTTTTTGAATGCGCACACGCATACTCGTATTTGAATGCACACGCGCGTACTCGTTTTGGATTAGGCACTTGCATACTCGTTTATGAATGCGCACACGCATACTCGTATTTGAATGCACACGCACATACTCGTTTTGAAATAGGCACGTGCATACTCGTTTTTGACTGGGCACGTGTATACTCGTTTTCGAATAAGCACGCGCATACTCGTTTTTGAATGCACACGCGCATACTCGTTTTTGAATGCACACGCGCATACTCGTTTCGAAATAGGCACGCGCATACTCGTTTGGGAAGGCGCACGCGCATACTCGTTTTTGAATAGGCATGCGCGTACTCGTTTTTGAATGCGCACGCGCATACTTCTTTTTGAATGCACACGCGCATACTCGTTTCGAAATAGGCACGCGCATACTCGTTTGGGAAGGTGCACGCGCATACTCGTTTTTGAATAGGCATGCGCGTACTCGTTTTTGAATGCGCACGCGCATACTCGTTTTTGAATGCACACGCGCATACTCGTTTTGGAATTGGCACGCGCATACTCCTTTTTGAATGCGCACACGCATACTCGTGTTTGACTGCGCACGCGCATACTCGTTTTGCAATAGGCACGTGCATACTCGTTTTTGAATGCGCACGCGCATACGCGTTTTTGAACAGGCACACGTGTACTCGTTTTTGAATGCGCACGCGCATACTCGTTTTTGAATGCGCACTCGCGTACTCGTTTTTGAATGCGCACGCGCATACTCGTTTTTGAATGCACATGCGCATACCCTTTTTGGAATAAGCACGCGCATACTCGTTTTTGAACGCGCACATGCATACTCGTTTTTGAATGCACGCGCGCATACTCGTTTTGGAATGCGCACGCGTATACTCGTTTTTGAATAGGCACGCGCGTACTCATTTTTGATTGCGCACGCGAATACTCGTTTTTGAATGCACACGCGCATACTCGTTTTCGAATAGGCACGCGCGTACTCGTGTTTGAATGCGCACGCGCATACTCGTTTTTGAATGCACACGCGCATACTCGTTTTGGAATAGGCACGCACATACTCGTTTTTGAATGCGCACACGCATACTCGTATTTGAATGCACACGCGCGTACTCGTTTTGAAATAGGCACGTGCATACTCGTTTTTGAATGGGCACGCGCATACGCGTTTTTGAGCAGGCACACGCGTACTCGTTTTTGAATGCGGACGCGTATACTCGTTTTGAATGCGCACGCGCATACTCGTTTTTGAATGCACACGCGCATTCTCGTTTCGGAATACGCACGCGCATACTCGTTTTGGAATGCGGACGCGCATACTCGTTTTTGAATGCGCACGCGCGTACTCGTTTTTGAATGCGCACGCGCATACTCGTTTTTGAAAGCACATGCGCATACTCGTTTTGGAATAAGCACGCGCATACTCGTTTTTGAACGCGCACACGCATACTCGTTTTTTAATGCACACGCGCATACTCGTTTTGGAATGCGCACGCGTATACTCGTTTTTGAATAGGCACGCGCGTACTCGTTTTTGATTGCGCACGCGCATACTCTTTTTTGAATGCACACGCGCATACTCGTTTTTGAATGGGCACGCGCGTACTCGTTTTTGAATGCGCACGCGCATACTCGTTTTTGAATGCACACGCGCATACTCGTTTTCGAATAGGCACGCGCATACTCGTTTTTGAATGCGCACACGCATACTCGTATTTGAATGCACACGCGCGTACTCGTTTTGGATTAGGCACGTGCATACTCGTTTTTGAATGCGCACACGCATACTCGTATTTGAATGCACACGCACATACTCTTTTTGAAATAGGCACGTGCATACTCGTTTTTGACTGCGCACGTGTATACTCGTTTTCGAATAAGCACGCGCATGCTAGTTTTGGAATGCGAAGCGCATACTCGTTTTTGAATTCGCACGCGCATACTAAATTTTGAATAGGCACGCGCGTACTCGTTTTTCAACGCGAACGCGCATACGCGTTTTTGAACATGCACACGCGTACTCGTTTTTGAATGCGCACGCGCATACTCGTTTTGGAATAGGCACGTGCGTACTCGTTTTTGAATGTGCACGCGCATACGTGTTTTTGAACATGCACACGCGTACTCGTTTTTGAATGTGCACGCGTATACTCGTTTTGAATGCGCACGCGCATACTCGTTTTTGAATGCACACGCGCATACTCGTTTCGGAAAACGCACGTGCATACTCGTTTGGGAATGCGCACACGCATACCCGTTTTTGACTTCGCACGTGTATACTCGTTTCGGAATGCGCACGCGCATGCTCATTTTGAATAGGCACGCACGTACTCGTTTTTGAATGCCCACGCGTACAATCGTTTTGAATGCGCACGCGCATACTCGTTTTTGAATGCACACGCGCATACTCGTTTTGGAATAGGCACGCGCATACTCGTTTTTGAATGCGCACACGCATACTCGTGTTTGACTGCGCACGCGCATACTCGTTTTGCAATAGGCACGTGCATACTCGTTTTTGAATGCGCACGCGCATACGCGTTTTTGAACAGGCACACGCGTACTCGTTTTTGAATGCGCACGCGTATACTCGTCTTGAATGCGCACGCGCATACTCGTTTTTGAATGCACACGCGCATACTCGTTTCGGAATACGCACGCACATACTCGTTTTAGAATGCGCACGCGCATACTCGTTTTTGAATGCGCACGCGCGTACTCGTTTTTGAATGCGCACGCGCATACTCGTTTTTGAATGCACATGCGCATACCCATTTTGGAATAAGCACGCGCATACTCGTTTTTGAACGTGCACATGCATACTCGTTTTTGAATGCACGCGCGCATACTCGTTTTGGAATGCGCACGCGTATACTCGTTTTTGAATAGGCACGCCCGTACTCGTTTTTGATTGCGCACGCGCATACTCGTTTTTGAATGCACACGCGCATACTCGTTTTCGAATAGGCACGCGCGTACTCGTGTTTGAATGCGCACGCGCATACTCGTTTTTGAATGCACACGCGCATACTCGTTTTGGAATAGGCACGCACATACTCGTTTTTGAATGCGCACACACATACTCGCATTTGAATGCACACGCGCGTACTCGTTTTGAAATAGGCACGTGCATACTCGTTTTTGAATGCGCACACGCATACTCGTATTTGAATGCACACGCACATACTCGTTTTTAAATAGGCACATGCGTACTCGTTTTTGACTGCGCACGTGTATACTCGTTTTTGAATTAGCACGCGCATACTCGTTTTTGAATGCACACGCGCATACTCGTTTTTGAATGCACACGCGCATACTCGTTTCGAAATAGGCACGCGCATACTCGTTTGGGAAGGCGCACGCGCATACTCGTTTTTGAATAGGCATGCGCGTACTCGTTTTTGAATGCGCACGCGCATACTTGTTTTTGAATGCACACGCGCATACTCGTTTCGAAATAGGCACGCGCATACTCGTTTGGGAAGGCGCACGCGCATACTCGTTTTTGAATAGGCATGCGCGTACTCGTTTTTGAATGCGCACGCGCATACTCGTTTTTGAATGCACACGCGCATACTCGTTTTGGAATAGGCACGCGCATACTCGTTTTTGAATGCGCACACGCATACTCGTGTTTGACTGCGCACGCGCATACTCGTTTTGCAATAGGCACGTGCATACTCGTTTTTGAATGCGCACGCGCATACGCGTTTTTGAACAGGCACACGCGTACTCGTTTTTGAATGCGCACGAGTATACTCGTCTTGAATGCGCACGCGCATACTCGTTTTTGAATGCACACGCGCATACTCGTTTCGGAATACGCACGCGCATACTCGTTTTAGAATGCGCACGCGCATACTCGTTTTTGAATGCGCACGCGCGTACTCGTTTTTGAATGCGCACGCGCATACTCGTTTTTGAATGCACATGCGCATACCCATTTTGGAATAAGCACGCGCATACTCGTTTTTGAACGCGCACATGCATACTCGTTTTTGAATGCACGCGCGCATACTCGTTTTGGAATGCACACGCGTATACTCGTTTTTGAATAGGCACGCCCGTACTCGTTTTCGATTGCGCACGCGCATACTCGTTTTTGAATGCACACGCGCATACTCGTTTTCGAATAAGCACGCGCGTACTCGTGTTTGAATGCGCACGTGCATACTAGTTTTTGAATGCACACGCGCATACTCGTTTTGGAATAGGCACGCACATACTCGTTTTTGAATGCGCACACACATACTCGCATTTGAATGCACACGCGCGTACTCGTTTTGAAATAGGCACGTGCATACTCGTTTTTGAATGCGCACACGCATACTCGTATTTGAATGCACACGCACATACTCGTTTTGAAATAGGCACGTGCATACTCGTTTTTGACTGCACACGTGTATACTCGTTTTTGAATAAGCACGCGCATACTCGTTTTTGAATAGGCATGCGCGTACTCGTTTTTGAATGCCCACGCGCATACTCGTATTTGAATGCACACGCACATACTCGTTTTGAAATAGGCACGTGCATACTCGTTTTTGACTGCGCACGTGTATACTCGTTTTCGAATAAGCACGCGCATACTCGTTTTTGAATGCACACGCGCATACTCGTTTTTGAATGCACACGCGCATACTCGTTTCGAAATAGGCACGCGCATACTCGTTTGGGAAGGCGCACGCGCATACTCGTATTTGAATAGGCATGCGCGTACTCGTTTTTGAATGCGCACGCGCATACTCGTTTTTGAATGCACACGCGCATACTCGTTTTGGAATAGGCACGCGCATACTCGTTTTTGAATGCGCACACGCATACTCGTGTTTGACTGCGCACGCGCATACTCGTTTTGCAATAGGCACGTGCATACTCGTTTTTGAATGCGCACGCGCATACGCGTTTTTGAACAGGCACACGCGTACTCGTTTTTGAATGCGCACGCGTATACTCGTCTTGAATGCGCACGCGCATACTCGTTTTTGAATGCACACGCGCATACTCGTTTCGGAATACGCACGCGCATACTCGTTTTAGAATGCGCACGCGCATACTCGTTTTTGAATGCGCACGCGCGTACTCGTTTTTGAATGTGCACGCGCATACTCGTTTTTGAATGCACATGCGCATACCCATTTTGGAATAAGCACGCGCATACTCGTTTTTGAACGCGCACATGCATACTCGTTTTTGAATGCACGCGCGCATACTCGTTTTGGAATGCGCACGCGTATACTCGTTTTTGAATAGGCACGCCCGTACTCGTTTTTGATTGCGCACGCGCATACTCGTTTTTGAATGCACACGCGCATACTCGTTTTCGAATAGGCACGCGCGTACTCGTGTTTGAATGCGCACGCGCATACTCGTTTTTGAATGCACACGCGCATACTCGTTTTGGAATAGGCACGCACATACTCGTTTTTGAATGCGCACACACATACTCGCATTTGAATGCACACGCGCGTACTCGTTTTGAAATAGGCACGTGCATACTCGTTTTTGAATGCGCACACGCATACTCGTATTTGAATGCACACGCACATACTCGTTTTTAAATAGACACATGCATACTCGTTTTTGACTGCGCACGTGTATACTCGTTTTTGAATAAGCACGCGCATACTCGTTTTTGAATGCACACGCGCATACTCGTTTCGAAATAGGCACGCGCATACTCGTTTTTGACTGCACACGTGTATACTCGTTTTTGAATAAGCACGCGCATACTCGTTTTTGAATGCACACGCGCATACTCGTTTTTGAATGCACACGCGCATACTCGTTTCGAAATAGGCACGCGAATACTCGTTTGGGAAGGCGCACGCGCATACTCGTTTTTGAATAGGCATGCGCGTACTCGTTTTTGAATGCCCACGTGCATACTCGTATTTGAATGCACACGCACATACTCGTTTTGAAATAGGCACGTGCATACTCGTTTTTGACTGCGCACGTGTATACTCGTTTTCGAATAAGCACGCGCATACTCGTTTTTGAATGCACACGCGCATACTCGTTTTTGAATGCACACGCGCATACTCGTTTCGAAATAGGCACGCGCATACTCGTTTGGGAAGGCGCACGCGCATACTCGTATTTGAATAGGCATGCGCGTACTCGTTTTTGAATGCGCACGCGCATACTCGTTTTTGAATGCACACGCGCATACTCGTTTTGGAATAGGCACGCGCATACTCGTTTTTGAATGCGCACACGCATACTCGTGTTTGACTGCGCACGCGCATACTCGTTTTGCAATAGGCACGTGCATACTCGTTTTTGAATGCGCACGCGCATACGCGTTTTTGAACAGGCACACGCGTACTCGTTTTTGAATGCGCACGCGTATACTCGTCTTGAATGCGCACGCGCATACTCGTTTTTGAATGCACACGCGCATACTCGTTTCGGAATACGCACGCGCATACTCGTTTTAGAATGCGCACGCGCATACTCGTTTTTGAATGCGCACGCGCGTACTCGTTTTTGAATGTGCACGCGCATACTCGTTTTTGAATGCACATGCGCATACCCATTTTGGAATAAGCACGCGCATACTCGTTTTTGAACGCGCACATGCATACTCGTTTTTGAATGCACGCGCGCATACTCGTTTTAGAATGCGCACGCGTATACTCGTTTTTGAATAGGCACGCCCGTACTCGTTTTTGATTGCGCACGCGCATACTCGTTTTTGAATGCACACGCGCATACTCGTTTTGGAATAGGCACGCACATACTCGTTTTTGAATGCGCACACACATACTCGCATTTGAATGCACACGCGCGTACTCGTTTTGAAATGGGCACGTGCATACTCGTTTTTGAATGCGCACACGCATACTCGTATTTGAATGCACACGCACATACTCGTTTTTAAATAGACACATGCATACTCGTTTTTGACTGCGCACGTGTATACTCGTTTTTGAATAAGCACGCGCATACTCGTTTTTGAATGCACACGCGCATACTCGTTTCGAAAAAGGCACGCGCATACTCGTTTGGGAAGGCGCACGCGCATACTCGTTTTTGAATAGGTATGCGCGTACTCGTTTTTGAATGCGCACGCGCATACTTGTTTTTGAATGCACACGCGCATACTCGTTTCGAAATAGGCACGCGCATACTCGTTTGGGAAGGCGCACGCGCATACTCGTTTTTGAATAGGCATGCGCGTACTCGTTTTTGAATGCGCACGCGCATACTCGTTTTTGAATGCACACGCGCATACTCGTTTTGGAATAGGCACGCGCATACTCGTTTTTGAATGCGCACACGCATACTCGTGTTTGACTGCGCACGCGCATACTCGTTTTGCAATAGGCACGTGCATACTCGTTTTTGAATGCGCACGCGCATACGCGTTTTTGAACAGGCACACGCGTACTCGTTTTTGAATGCGCACGCGTATACTCGTCTTGAATGCGCACGCGCATACTCGTTTTTGAATGCACACGCGCATACTCGTTTCGGAATACGCACGCGCATACTCGTTTTAGAATGCGCACGCGCATACTCGTTTTTGAATGCGCACGCGCGTACTCGTTTTTGAATGCGCACGCGCATACTCGTTTTTGAATGCACATGCGCATACCCATTTTGGAATAAGCACGCGCATACTCGTTTTTGAACGCGCACATGCATACTCGTTTTTGAATGCACGCGCGCATACTCGTTTTGGAATGCGCACGCGTATACTCGTTTTTGAATAGGCACGCCCGTACTCGTTTTTGATTGCGCACGCGCATACTCGTTTTTGAATGCACACGCGCATACTCGTTTTCGAATAGGCACGCGCGTACTCGTGTTTGAATGCGCACGCGCATACTCGTTTTGAGAATGCACACGCGCATACTCGTTTTGGAATAGGCACGCACATACTCGTTTTTGAATGCGCACACACATACTCGCATTTGAATGCACACGCGCGTACTCGTTTTGAAATAGGCACGTGCATACTCGTTTTTGAATGCGCACACGCATACTCGTATTTGAATGCACACGCACATACTCGTTTTTAAATAGGCACATGCATACTCGTTTTTGACTGCGCACGTGTATACTCGTTTTTGAATTAGCACGCGCATACTCGTTTTTGAATGCACACGCGCATACTCGTTTTTGAATGCACACGCGCATACTCGTTTCGAAATAGGCACGCGCATACTCGTTTGGGAAGGCGCACGCGCATACTCGTTTTTGAATAGGCATGCGCGTACTCGTTTTTGAATGCGCACGCGCATACTTGTTTTTGAATGCACACGCGCATACTCGTTTCGAAATAGGCACGCGCATACTCGTTTGGGAAGGCGCACGCGCATACTCGTTTTTGAATAGGCATGCGCGTACTCGTTTTTGAATGCGCACGCGCATACTCGTTTTTGAATGCACACGCGCATACTCGTTTTGGAATAGGCACGCGCATACTCGTTTTTGAATGCGCACACGCATACTCGTGTTTGACTGCGCACGCGCATACTCGTTTTGCAATAGGCACGTGCATACTCGTTTTTGAATGCGCACGCGCATACGCGTTTTTGAACAGGCACACGCGTACTCGTTTTTGAATGCGCACGCGTATACTCGTCTTGAATGCGCACGCGCATACTCGTTTTTGAATGCACACGCGCATACTCGTTTCGGAATACGCACGCGCATACTCGTTTTAGAATGCGCACGCGCATACTCGTTTTTGAATGCGCACGCGCGTACTCGTTTTTGAATGCGCACGCGCATACTCGTTTTTGAATGCACATGCGCATACCCATTTTGGAATAAGCACGCGCATACTCGTTTTTGAACGCGCACATGCATACTCGTTTTTGAATGCACGCGCGCATACTCGTTTTGGAATGCACACGCGTATACTCGTTTTTGAATAGGCACGCCCGTACTCGTTTTCGATTGCGCACGCGCATACTCGTTTTTGAATGCACACGCGCATACTCGTTTTCGAATAAGCACGCGCGTACTCGTGTTTGAATGCGCACGCGCATACTAGTTTTTGAATGCACACGCGCATACTCGTTTTGGAATAGGCACGCACATACTCGTTTTTGAATGCGCCACACATACTCGCATTTGAATGCACACGCGCATACTCGTTTTGGAATAGGCACGCACATACTCGTTTTTGAATGCGCCACACATACTCGCATTTGAATGCACACGCGCGTACTCGTTTTGAAATAGGCACGTGCATACTCGTTTTTGAATGCGCACACGCATACTCGTATTTGAATGCACACGCACATACTCGTTTTGAAATAGGCACGTGCATACTCGTTTTTGACTGCACACGTGTATACTCGTTTTTGAATAAGCACGCGCATACTCGTTTTTGAATGCACACGCGCATACTCGTTTTTGAATGCACACGCGCATACTCGTTTTTGAATGCACACGCGCATACTCGTTTCGGAATACGCACGCGCATACTCGTTTTAGAATGCGCACGCGCATACTCGTTTTTGAATGCGCACGCGCGTACTCGTTTTTGAATGTGCACGCGCATACTCGTTTTTGAATGCACATGCGCATACCCATTTTGGAATAAGCACGCGCATACTCGTTTTTGAACGCGCACATGCATACTCGTTTTTGAATGCACGCCCGCATACTCGTTTTGGAATGCGCACGCGTATACTCGTTTTTGAATAGGCACGCCCGTACTCGTTTTTGATTGCGCACGCGCATACTCGTTTTTGAATGCACACGCGCATACTCGTTTTCGAATAGGCACGCACGTACTCGTGTTTGAATGCGCACGCGCATACTCGTTTTTGAATGCACACGCGCATACTCGTTTTGGAATAGGCACGCACATACTCGTTTTTGAATGCGCACACACATACTCGCATTTGAATGCACACGCGCGTACTCGTTTTGAAATAGGCACGTGCATACTCGTTTTTGAATGCGCACACGCATACTCGTATTTGAATGCACACGCACATACTCGTTTTTAAATAGACACATGCATACTCGTTTTTGACTGCGCACGTGTATACTCGTTTTTGAATAAGCACGCGCATACTCGTTTTTGAATGCACACGCGCATACTCGTTTTGAAATAGGCATGCGCATACTCGTTTGGGAAGGCGCACGCGCATACTCGTTTTTGAATAGGCATGCGCGTACTCGTTTTTGAATGCGCACGCGCATACTTGTTTTTGAATGCACACGCGCATACTCGTTTCGAAATAGGCACGCGCATACTCGTTTGGGAAGGCGCACGCGCATACTCGTTTTTGAATAGGCATGCGCGTACTCGTTTTTGAATGCGCACGCGCATACTCGTTTTTGAATGCACACGCGCATACTCGTTTTGGAATAGGCACGCGCATACTCGTTTTTGAATGCGCACACGCATACTCGTGTTTGACTGCGCACGCGCATACTCGTTTTGCAATAGGCACGTGCATACTCGTTTTTGAATGCGCACGCGCATACGCGTTTTTGAACAGGCACACGCGTACTCGTTTTTGAATGCGCACGCGTATACTCGTCTTGAATGCGCACGCGCATACTCGTTTTTGAATGCACACGCGCATACTCGTTTCGGAATACGCACGCGCATACTCGTTTTAGAATGCGCACGCGCATACTCGTTTTTGAATGCGCACGCGCGTACTCGTTTTTGAATGCGCACGCGCATACTCGTTTTTGAATGCACATGCGCATACCCATTTTGGAATAAGCACGCGCATACTCGTTTTTGAACGCGCACATGCATACTCGTTTTTGAATGCACGCGCGCATACTCGTTTTGGAATGCACACGCGTATACTCGTTTTTGAATAGGCACGCCCGTACTCGTTTTCGATTGCGCACGCGTATACCCGTTTTTGAATGCACACGCGCATACTCGTTTTCGAATAGGCACGCGCGTACTCGTGTTTGAATGCGCACGCGCATACTCGTTTTTGAATGCACACGCGCATACTCATTTTGGAATAGGCACGCACATACTCGTTTTTGAATGCGCACACACATACTCGCATTTGAATGCACACGCGCGTACTCGTTTTGAAATAGGCACGTGCATACTCGTTTTTGAATGCGCACACGCATACTCGTATTTGAATGCTCACGCACATACTCGTTTTTAAATAGGCACATGCATACTCGTTTTTGACTGCGCACGTGTATACTCGTTTTTGAATTAGCACGCGCATACTCGTTTTTGAATGCACACGCGCATACTCGTTTTTGAATGCACACGCGCATACTCGTTTCGAAATAGGCACGCGCATACTCGTTTGGGAAGGCGCACGCGCATACTCGTTTTTGAATAGGCATGCGCGTACTCGTTTTTGAATGCGCACGCGCATACTTGTTTTTGAATGCACACGCGCATACTCGTTTCGAAATAGGCACGCGCATACTCGTTTGGGAAGGCGCACGCGCATACTCGTTTTTGAATAGGCATGCGCGTACTCGTTGTTGAATGCGCACGCGCATACTCGTTTTTGAATGCACACGGGCATACTCGTTTTGGAATAGGCACGCGCATACTCGTTTTTGAATGCGCACACGCATACTCGTGTTTGACTGCGCACGCGCATACTCGTTTTGCAATAGGCACGTGCATACTCGTTTTTGAATGCGCACGCGCATACGCGTTTTTGAACAGGCACACGCGTACTCGTTTTTGAATGCGCACGCGTATACTCGTCTTGAATGCGCACGCGCATACTCGTTTTTGAATGCACACGCGCATACTCGTTTCGGAATACGCACGCGCATACTCGTTTTAGAATGCGCACGCGCATACTCGTTTTTGAATGCGCACGCGCGTACTCGTTTTTGAATGCGCACGCGCATACTCGTTTTTGAATGCACATGCGCATACCCATTTTGGAATAAGCACGCGCATACTCGTTTTTGAACGCGCACATGCATACTCGTTTTTGAATGCACGCGCGCATACTCGTTTTGGAATGCACACGCGTATACTCGTTTTTGAATAGGCACGCCCGTACTCGTTTTCGATTGCGCACGCGCATACTCGTTTTTGAATGCACACGCGCATACTCGTTTTCGAATAAGCACGCGCGTACTCGTGTTTGAATGCGCACGCGCATACTATTTTTGAATGCACAGGCGCATACTCGTTTTGGAATAGGCACGCACATACTCCTTTTTGAATGCGCCACACATACTCGCATTTGAATGCACACGCGCGTACTCGTTTTGAAATAGGCACGTGCATACTCGTTTTTGAATGCGCACACGCATACTCGTATTTGAATGCACACGCACATACTCGTTTTGAAATAGGCACGTGAATACTCGTTTTTGACTGCACACGTGTATACTCGTTTTTGAATAAGCACGCGCATACTCGTTTTTGAATGCACACGCGCATACTCGTTTCGAAATAGGCACGCGCATACTCGTTTGGGAAGGCGCACGCGCATACTCGTTTTTGAATAGGCATGCGCGTACTCGTTTTTGAATGCGCACGCGCATACTTGTTTTTGAATGCACACGCGCATACTCGTTTCGAAATAGGCACGCGCATACTCGTTTGGGAAGGCGCACGCGCATACTCGTTTTTGAATAGGCATGCGCGTACTCGTTTTTGAATGCGCACGCGCATACTCGTTTTTGAATGCACACGCGCACACTCGTTTTGGAATAGGCACGCGCATACTCGTTTTTGAATGCGCACACGCATACTCGTGTTTGACTGCGCACGCGCATACTCGTTTTGCAATAGGCACGTGCATACTCGTTTTTGAATGCGCACGCGCATACGCGTTTTTGAACAGGCACACGCGTACTCGTTTTTGAATGCGCACGCGTATACTCGTCTTGAATGCGCACGCGCATACTCGTTTTTGAATGCACACGCGCATACTCGTTTCGGAATACGCACGCGCATACTCGTTTTAGAATGCGCACGCCCATACTCGTTTTTGAATGCGCACGCGCGTACTCGTTTTTGAATGCGCACGCGCATACTCGTTTTTGAATGCACATGCGCATACCCATTTTGGAATAAGCACGCGCATACTCGTTTTTGAACGCGCACATGCATACTCGTTTTTGAATGCACGCGCGCATACTCGTTTTGGAATGCGCACGCGTATACTCGTTTTTGAATAGGCACGCCCGTACTCGTTTTTGATTGCGCACGCGCATACTCGTTTTTGAATGCACACGCGCATACTCGTTTTCGAATAGGCACGCGCGTACTCGTGTTTGAATGCGCACGCGCATACTCGTTTTTGAATGCACACGCGCATACTCGTTTTGGAATAGGCACGCACATACTCGTTTTTGAATGCGCACACACATACTCGCATTTGAATGCACACGCGCGTACTCGTTTTGAAATAGGCACGTGCATACTCGTTTTTGAATGCGCACACGCATACTCGTATTTGAATGCACACGCACATACTCGTTTTTAAATAGGCACATGCATACTCGTTTTTGACTGCGCACGTGTATACTCGTTTTTGAATTAGCACGCGCATACTCGTTTTTGAATGCACACGCGCATACTCGTTTTTGAATGCACACGCGCATACTCGTTTCGAAATAGGCACGCGCATACTCGTTTGGGAAGGCGCACGCGCATACTCGTTTTTGAATAGGCATGCGCGTACTCGTTTTTGAATGCGCACGCGCATACTTGTTTTTGAATGCACAGGCGCATACTCGTTTCGAAATAGGCACGCGCATACTCGTTTGGGAAGGCGCACGCGCATACTCGTTTTTGAATAGGCATGCGCGTACTCGTTTTTGAATGCGCACGCGCATACTCGTTTTTGAATGCACACGCGCATACTCGTTTTGGAATAGGCACGCGCATACTCGTTTTTGAATGCGCACAGGCATACTCGTGTTTGACTGCGCACGCGCATACTCGTTTTGCAATAGGCACGTGCATACTCGTTTTTGAATGCGCACGCGCATACGCGTTTTTGAACAGGCACACGCGTACTCGTTTTTGAATGCGCACGCGTATACTCGTCTTGAATGCGCACGCGCATACTCGTTTTTGAATGCACACGCGCATACTCGTTTCGGAATACGCACGCGCATACTCGTTTTAGAATGCGCACGCGCATACTCGTTTTTGAATGCGCACGCGCGTACTCGTTTTTGAATGCGCACGCGCATACTCGTTTTTGAATGCACATGCGCATACCCATTTTGGAATAAGCACGCGCATACTCGTTTTTGAACGCGCACATGCATACTCGTTTTTGAATGCACGCGCGCATACTCGTTTTGGAATGCACACGCGTATACTCGTTTTTGAATAGGCACGCCCGTACTCGTTTTCGATTGCGCACGCGCATACTCGTTTTTGAATGCACACGCGCATACTCGTTTTCGAATAAGCACGCGCGTACTCGTGTTTGAATGCGCACGCGCATACTAGTTTTTGAATGCACACGCGCATACTCGTTTTGGAATAGGCACGCACATACTCGTTTTTGAATGCGCACACACATACTCGCATTTGAATGCACACGCGCGTACTCGTTTTGAAATAGGCACGTGCATACTCGTTTTTGAATGCGCACACGCATACTCGTATTTGAATGCACACGCACATACTCGTTTTGAAATAGGCACGTGCATACTCGTTTTTGACTGCACACGTGTATACTCGTTTTTGAATAAGCACGCGCATACTCGTTTTTGAATGCACACGCGCATACTCGTTTTTGAATGCGCACGCGCATACGCGTTTTTGAACAGGCACAAGCGTACTCGTTTTTGAATGCGCACGCGTATACTCATCTTGAATGCGCACGCGCATACTCGTTTTTGAATGCACACGCGCATAATCGTTTCGGAATACGCACGCGCATACTCGTTTTAGAATGCGCACGCGCATACTCGTTTTTGAATGCGCACGCGCGTACTCAATTTTGAATGCGCACGCGCATACTCGTTTTTAAATGCACATGCGCATACCCATTTTGGAATAAGCACGCGCATTCTCGTTTTTGAACGCGCACATGCATACTCGTTTTTGAATGCACGCGCGCATACTCGTTTTGAAATGCGCACGCGTATACTCGTTTTTGAATAGGCACGCGCGTACTCGTGTTTGAATGCGCACGCGCATACTCGTTTTTGAATGCACACGCGCATACTCGTTTTGGAATAGGCACGCACATACTCGTTTTTGAATGCGCACACGCACACTCGTATTTGAATGCACACGCGCGTACTCGTTTTGAAATAGGCACGTGCATACTCGTTTTTGAATGCGCACACACATACTCGTATTTGAATGCACACGCGCATACTCGTTTTAAAATAGGCACGTGCATACTCGTTTTTGAATGCGCACGCGCATACGCGTTTTTGAACAGGCACCCGCGTACTCATTTTTGAATGCGCACGCGTATACTCGTTTTGAATGCGCACGCGCATACGCGTTTTTGAACAGGCACACGCGTACTCGTTTTTTAATGCGCACGCGTATACTCGTTTCGAATGCGCGCGCGCATACTCGGGTTTGAATGCACACGCCCATACTCGTTTCGGAATACGCACGCGCATACTCGTTTTCGAATAGGCACGCGCATACTTGCTTTTGAATGCGCACACGCATACTCGTTTTTGAATGCACACGCGCATACTCGTTTCGGAATACGCACGCGCATACTCGTTTTGGAATAGGCACGTCCGTACTCGTTTCTGAATGCGAAAGCGCATACGCGTTTTTGAACATGCACACGCGTACTCGTTTTTGATTGCACACGCGCGTACTCGTTTTGGAATAGGCACGTGCGTACTCTTTTTTGAATGCGCCCGCGCATGCGCGTTTTTGAACATGCACACGCGTACTCGTTTTTGAATGCGCACGCGCATACTCGTTTTTGAATAGGCACGCGCGTACTCGTTTTTGAATGCGCACGCGTATACTCGTTTCGGAATGCGCACGCAGATACTCGTTTTCGAATAGGCACGCGCATACTTGTTTTTGAATGCGCACACGCATACTCGTTTTTGAATGCACACGCGCATACTCGTTTCGGAATACGCACGCGCATACTCGTTTTGGAATGCACACGCGCATACTCGTTTTGGAATAGGCACGTGCGTACTTGTTTTTGAATGCGAAAGCGCATACGCGTTTTTGAACATGCACACGCGTACTCGTTTTTGATTGCACACGCGCGTACTCGTTTTGGAATAGGCACGTGCGTACTCGTTTTTGAATGCGCACGCGCATACGCGTTTGTGAACATGCACACGCGTACTCGTTTTTGAATGCGCACGCGTATACTCGTTTTGAATGCGCACGCGCATACTCGTTTTTGAATAGGCACGCGCATACTCGTTTTTGAATGCACACGCGCATACTCTTTTCGGAATACGCACGCGCATACTCGTTTTGGAATGTGCACGCGCATATTCGTTTTTGAATAGGCACGTGCGTGCTTGTTTTTGAAAGCGAACGCGCATTCGCGTGTCAGAACATGCACACGCGTACTTTGTTATGAATGCGCACGGGTATACTCGTTTTGAATGCACACGCGCATACTCGATTTTGAATGCGCACGCGTGCACTCGTTTTGAATGCGCACGCGTATACTCGTTTTTTAATGCGCACGAGCATACTCGTTTTCGAATAGGCACGCGCGTACTCGTTTTTGAACGCGAACGCGCATACGCGTTTTTGAACATGCAGACGCGTACTCGTTTTTGAGTGCGCACGCGTATACGCGTTTTGAATGCACACGTGCATACTCGTTTTTGAATAGGCACGCGTGTACTCGTTTTTGAATGCGCAAGCGTATAATAGTTTCGGAATGCGCACGCGCATACTCGTTTTCGAATAGGCGCTGCATACTCGTTTTTGATTGTGCACACGCATACTCGTTTTTGAATGCACACGCGCATACTCGTTTCGGAATGTGCACGTGCATACTCGTTTTCGAATAGGCACGCGCATACTCGTTTTTGAATGCGCACACGCATACTCGTTTTTGAATGCACACGCGCATACTCGTTTCGGAATACGCACGCGCATACTGTTTTGGAATGCGCACGCGCATACTCGTTTTCGAATAGGCACGCGCGTACTCGTTTTTGAACGCGAACGCGCATACGCGTTTTTGAACATGCAGACGCGTACTCGTTTTTGAGTGCGCACGCGTATACGCGTTTTGAATGCACACGTGCATACTCGTTTTTGAATAGGCACGCGCGTACTCGTTTTTGAATGCGCAAGCGTATAATAGTTTCGGAATGCGCACGCGCATACTCGTTTTTGAATAGGCATGCGCGTACTCGTTTTTGAATGCGCACGCGCATACACGTTTTTGAATGCACACGCGCATACTCGTTTTGGAATAGGCACGCGCATACTCGTTTTTGAATGCGCACACGCATACTCGTGTTTGACTGCGCACGCGCATACTCGTTTTGCAATAGGCACGTGCATACTCGTTTTTGAATGCGCACGCGCATACGCGTTTTTGAACAGGCACACGCGTACTCGTTTTTGAATGCGCACGCGCATACTCGTTTTTGAATGCGCACGCGCGTACTCGTTTTTGAATGCGCACGCGCATACTCGTTTTTGAATGCACATGCGCATACCCTTTTTGGAATAAGCACGCGCATACTCGTTTTTGAACGCGCACATGCATACTCGTTTTTGAATGCACGCGCGCATACTCGTTTTGGAATGCGCACGCGTATACTCGTTTTTGAATAGGCACGCGCGTACTCATTTTTGATTGCGGACGCGAATACTCGTTTTTGAATGCACACGCGCATACTCGTTTTCGAATAGGCACGCGCGTACTCGTGTTTGAATGCGCACGCGCATACTCGTTTTTGAATGCACACGCGCATACTCGTTTTGGAATAGGCACGCACATACTCGTTTTTGAATGCGCACACGCATACTCGTATTTGAATGCACACGCGCGTACTCGTTTTGAAATAAGCACGTGCATACTCGTTTTTGAATGCGCACGCACATACGCGTTATTGAACAGGCACACGCGTACTCGTTTTTGAATGCGGACGCGTATACTCGTTTTGAATGCGCACGCGCATACTCGTTTTTGAATGCACACGCGCATTCTCGTTTCGGAATACGCACGCGCATACTCGTTTTGGAATGCGGACGCGCCTACTCGTTTTTGAATGCGCACGCGCGTACTCGTTTTTGAATGCGCACGCGCATACTCGTTTTTGAAAGCACATGCACATACTCGTTTTGGAATAAGCACGCGCATACTCGTTTTTGAACGCGCACACGCATACTCGTTTTTTAATGCACACGCGCATACTCGTTTTGGATTGCGCACGCGTATACTCGTTTTTGAATAGGCACGCGCGTACTCGTTTTTGATTGCGCACGCGCATACTCTTTTTTGAATGCACACGCACATACTCGTTTTTGAATGGGCACGCGCGTACTCGTTTTTGAATGCGCACGCGCATACTCGTTTTTGAATGCACACGCGCATACTCGTTTTCGAATAGGCACGCGCATACTCGTTTTTGAATGCGCACACGCATACTCGTATTTGAATGCACACGCGCGAACTCGTTTTGGATTAGGCACGTGCATACTCGTTTTTGAATGCGCACACGCATACTCGTATTTGAATGCACACGCACATACTCGTTTTGAAATAGGCACGTGCATACTCGTTTTTGACTGTGCACGTGTATACTCGTTTTCGAATAAGCACGCGCATACTCGTTTTTGAATGCACACGCGCATACTCGTTTCGAAATAGGCACGCGCATACTCGTTTGGGAAGGCACACGCGCATACTCGTATTTGAATAGGCATGCCCGTACTCGTTTTTGAATGCGCACGCGCATACTCGTTTTTGAATGCACACGCGCATACTCGTTTTGGAATAGGCACGCGCATACTCGTTTTTGAATGCGCACACGCATACTCGTGTTTGACTGCGCACGCGCATACTCGTTTTGCAATAGGCACGTGCATACTCGTTTTTGAATGCGCACGCGCATACGCGTTTTTGAACGCGCACACGCATACTCGTTTTTGAATGCGCACGCGCAGAATCGTTTTGGAATCTGCACGCGTGTACTCGTTTTTGAATAGGCACGCGCGTACTCGTTTTTGATTGCGCACGCGCATACTCGATTTTTAATGCACACGCGCATACTCGTTTTTGAATGGACACGCGCGTACTCGTTTTTGAATGCGCACGCGCATACTCGTTTTTGAATGCACACGCGCATACTCGTTTTGGAATACGCACGCGCATACTCGTTTTTGAATGCGCACACGCATAGTCGTATTTGAAGGCACACGCGCGTGCTCGTTTTGGAATGCGAAGCGCATGCTCGTTTTTGAATGCGCACGCGCGTACTCGTTTTTGAATTCGCACGCGCATACTCCTTTTGGAATAGGCACGTGCGTACTCGTTTTTGAATGCGCACGCATATACTCGTTTTTGAATAGGCACGTGCGTACTCGTTTTTGAATGCACACACGCGTACTCGTTTTGGAATAGGCAAGCGCATACTCGGTTTTGACTGCGCACGTGTATAATCGTTTCGGAATGCGCACGCACATGCTCGTTTTTAATAGGCACGCGCGTACTCGTTTTGGAATAAGCAAGCGCATACTCGGTTTTGACTGCGCACGTGTATAATCGTTTCGGAATGCGCACGCGCATGCTCGTTTTTGAATAGGCACACGCGTACTCGTTTTTTAATGTGCACGCGTACACTCGTTTTGAATGCGCACGCGTATACTCGTTTTTGAATGCACACGTGTTGACTCGTTTTCGAATAGGCACGCGCATACTCGTTTTTGAATGCACACGCGCATACTCGTTTTTGAATGCACACGCGCATACTGCTTCGAAATAGGCACGCGCATACTCGTTTGGGAAGGCGCACGCGCATACTCGTTTTTGAATTGGCATGCGCGTACTCGTTTTTGAATGCGCACGCGCATACTTGTTTTTGAATGCACACGCGCATACTCGTTTTGGAATAGGCACGCGCGTACTCGTTTTTGAATGCGCACACGCATACTCGTATTTGATTGCGCACGCGCATACTCGTTTTGCAATAGGCAAGTGCATACTCGTTTTTGAATGCGCACGCGCATACGCGTTTTTGAACAGGCACACGCGTACTCTTTTTTGGATGCGCACGCGTATACTCGTTTTGAATGCGCACGCGCATACTCGTTTTTGAATGCACACGCGCATACTCGTTTCGGAATACACACGCGCATACTCGTTTTTGAATTCGCACGCGCATACTCAATTTTGAATAGGCACGCGCGTACTCGTTTTTCAACGCGAACGCGCATACGCGTTTTTGAACATGCACACGCGTACTCGTTTTTGAATGCGCACGCGCATACTCGTTTTGGAATAGGCACGTGCGTACTCGTTTTTGAATGCGCACGCGCATACGTGTTTTTGAACATGCACACGCGTACTCGTTTTTGAATGTGCACGCGTATACTCGTTTTGAATGCGCACGCGCATACTCGTTTTTGAATGCACACGCGCATACTCGTTTCGGAAAACGCACGCGCATACTCGTTTGGGAATGCGCACACGCATACCCGTTTTTAACTTCGCACGTGTATACTCGTTTCGGAATGCGCACGCGCATGCTCGTTTTTGAATAGGCACGCACGTACTCGTTTTTGAATGCCCACGCGTACAATCGTTTTGAATGCGCACGCGTATACTCGTTTTTGAATGCACACGATCATACTCGTTTCGAAATAGGCACGCGCATACTCGTTTGGGAAGGCGCACGCGCATACTCGTTTTTGAATAGCCATGCACGTACTCGTTTTTGAATGCGCACGCGCATAATTGTTTTTGAATGCACACGCGCATACTCGTTTCGGAATAGGCACGCGCATACTCGTTTTTGAATGCGCACACGCATACTCGTATTTGATTGCGCACGCGCATACTCGTTTTGCAATAGGCACGTGCATACTTGTTTTTGAATGCGCACGCGCATACGCGTTTTTGAACAGGCACACGCGTACTCGTTTTTGAATGCGCACGCGTATACTCGCTTTGAATGCGCACGCGCATACTCGTTTTTGAATGCACACGCGCATACTCGTTTCGGAATACGCACGCACATACTCGTTTTGGAATGCGCACGCGCATACTCGTTTTTGAATGGGCACGCGCGTACTCCTTTTTGAATGCGCACGCGCATACTCGTTTTTGAATGCACACGCGCATACTCGTTTTCGAATAGGCACGCGCATACTCGTATTTGAATGCACACGCGCGTACTCGTTTTGGATTAGGCACGTGCATACTCGTTTTTGAATGCGCACACGCATACTCGTATTTGAATGCACACGCACATACTCGTTTTGAAATAGGCACGTGCATACTCGTTTCTGACTGGGCACGTGTATACTCGTTTTCGAATAAGCACGCGCATACTCGTTTTTGAATGCACACGCGCATACTCGTTTTTGAATGCACACGCGCATACTCGTTTCGAAATAGGCACGCGCATACTCGTTTGGGAAGGCGCACGCGCATACTCGTTTTTGAATAGGCATGCGCGTACTCGTTTTTGATTGCGCACGCGCATACTTGTTTTTGAATGCACACGCGCATACTCGTTTCGAAATAGGCACGCGCATACTCGTTTGGGAAGGCGCACGCGCATACTCGTTTTTGAATAGGCATGCGCGTACTCGTTTTTGAATGCGCACGCGCATACTCGTTTTTGAATGCACTCGCGCATACTCGTTTTGGAATAGGCACGCGCATACTCGTTTTTGAATGCGCACACGCATACTCGTGTTTGACTGCGCACGCGCATACTCGTTTTGCAATAGGCACGTGCATACTCGTTTTTGAATGCGCACGCGCATATGCGTTTTTGAACAGGCACACGCGTACTCGTTTTTGAATGCGCACGCGTATACTCGTCTTGAATGCGCACGCGCATACTCGTTTTTGAATGCACACGCGCATACTCGTTTCGGAATACGCACGCGCATACTCGTTTTAGAATGCGCACGCGCATACTCGTTTTTGAATGCGCACGCGCGTACTAGTTTTTGAATGCGCACGCGCATACTCGTTTTTGAATGCACATGCGCATACCCATTTTGGAATAAGCACGCGCATACTCGTTTTTGAACGCGCACATGCATACTCGTTTTTGAATGCACGCGCGCATACTCGTTTTGGAATGCACACGCGTATACTCGTTTTTGAATAGGCACGCCCGTACTCGTTTTCGATTGCGCACGCGCATACTCGTTTTTGAATGCACACGCGCATACTCGTTTTCGAATAAGCACGCGCGTACTCGTGTTTGAATGCGCACGCGCATACTAGTTTTTGAATGCACACGCGCATACTCGTTTTGGAATAGGCACGCACATACTCGTTTTGAATGCGCACACACATACTCGCATTTGAATGCACACGCGCGTACTCGTTTTGAAATAGGCACGTGCATACTCGTTTTTGAATGCGCACACGCATACTCGTATTTGAATGCACACGCACATACTCGTTTTGAAATAGGCACGTGCATACTCGTTTTTGACTGCACACGTGTATACTCGTTTTTGAATAAGCACGCGCATACTCGTTTTTGAATGCACACGCGCATACTCGTTTTTGAATGCACACGCGCATACTCGTTTCGAAATAGGCACGCGAATACTCGTTTGGGAAGGCGCACGCGCATACTCGTTTTTGAATAGGCATGCGCGTACTCGTTTTTGAATGCCCACGCGCATACTCGTATTTGAATGCACACGCACATACTCGTTTTGAAATAGGCACGTGCATACTCGTTTTTGACTGCGCACGTGTATACTCGTTTTCGAATAAGCACGCGCATACTCGTTTTTGAATGCACACGCGCATACTCGTTTTTGAATGCACACGCGCATACTCGTTTCGAAATAGGCACGCGCATACTCTTTTGGGAAGGCGCACGCGCATACTCGTATTTGAATAGGCATGCGCGTACTCGTTTTTGAATGCGCACGCGCATACTCGTTTTTGAATGCACACGCGCATACTCGTTTTGGAATAGGCACGCGCATACTCGTTTTTGAATGCGCACACGCATACTCGTGTTTGACTGCGCACGCGCATACTCGTTTTGCAATAGGCACGTGCATACTCGTTTTTGAATGCGCACGCGCATACGCGTTTTTGAACAGGCACACGCGTACTCGTTTTTGAATGCGCACGCGTATACTCGTCTTGAATGCGCACGCGCATACTCGTTTTTGAATGCACACGCGCATACTCGTTTCGGAATACGCACGCGCATACTCGTTTTAGAATGCGCACGCGCATACTCGTTTTTGAATGCGCACGCGCGTACTAGTTTTTGAATGCGCACGCGCATACTCGTTTTTGAATGCACATGCGCATACCCATTTTGGAATAAGCACGCGCATACTCGTTTTTGAACGCGCACATGCATACTCGTTTTTGAATGCACGCGCGCATACTCGTTTTGGAATGCACACGCGTATACTCGTTTTTGAATAGGCACGCCCGTACTCGTTTTCGATTGCGCACGCGCATACTCGTTTTTGAATGCACACGCGCATACTCGTTTTCGAATAAGCACGCGCGTACTCGTGTTTGAATGCGCACGCGCATACTAGTTTTTGAATGCACACGCGCATACTCGTTTTGGAATAGGCACGTACATACTCGTTTTTGAATGCGCACACACATACTCGCATTTGAATGCACACGCGCGTACTCGTTTTGAAATAGGCACGTGCATACTCGTTTTTGAATGCGCACACGCATACTCGTATTTGAATGCACACGCACATACTCGTTTTGAAATAGGCACGTGCATACTCGTTTTTGACTGCACACGTGTATACTCGTTTTTGAATAAGCACGCGCATACTCGTTTTTGAATGCACACGCGCATACTCGTTTTTGAATGCACACGCGCATACTCGTTTCGAAATAGGCACGCGAATACTCGTTTGGGAAGGCGCACGCGCATACTCGTTTTTGAATAGGCATGCGCGTACTCGTTTTTGAATGCCCACGCGCATACTCGTATTTGAATGCACACGCACATACTCGTTTTGAAATAGGCACGTGCATACTCGTTTTTGACTGCGCACATGTATACTCGTTTTCGAATAAGCACGCGCATACTCGTTTTTGAATGCACACGCGCATACTCGTTTTTGAATGCACACGCGCATACTCGTTTCGAAATAGGCACGCGCATACTCGTTTGGGAAGGCGCACGCGCATACTCGTATTTGAATAGGCATGCGCGTACTCGTTTTTGAATGCGCACGCGCATACTCGTTTTTGAATGCACACGCGCATACTCGTTTTGGAATAGGCACGCGCATACTCGTTTTTGAATGCGCACACGCATACTCGTGTTTGACTGCGCACGCGCATACTCGTTTTGCAATAGGCACGTGCATACTCGTTTTTGAATGCGCACGCGCATACGCGTTTTTGAACAGGCACACGCGTACTCGTTTTTGAATGCGCACGCGTATACTCGTCTTGAATGCGCACGCGCATACTCGTTTTTGAATGCACACGCGCATACTCGTTTCGGAATACGCACGCGCATACTCGTTTTAGAATGCGCACGCGCATACTCGTTTTTGAATGCGCACGCGCGTACTCGTTTTTGAATGTGCACGCGCATACTCGTTTTTGAATGCACATGCGCATACCCATTTTGGAATAAGCACGCGCATACTCGTTTTTGAACGCGCACATGCATACTCGTTTTTGAATGCACGCGCGCATACTCGTTTTGGAATGCGCACGCGTATACTCGTTTTTGAATAGGAACGCCCGTACTCGTTTTTGATTGCGCACGCGCATACTCGTTTTTGAATGCACACGCGCATACTCGTTTTCGAATAGGCACGCGCGTACTCGTGTTTGAATGCGCACGCGCATACTCGTTTTTGAATGCACACGCGCATACTCGTTTTGGAATAGGCACGCACATACTCGTTTTTGAATGCGCACACACATACTCGCATTTGAATGCACACGCGCGTACTCGTTTTGAAATAGGCACGTGCATACTCGTTTTTGAATGCGCACACGCATACTCGTATTTGAATGCACACGCACATACTCGTTTTTAAATAGACACATGCATAATCGTTTTTGACTGCGCACGTGTATACTCGTTTTTGAATAAGCACGCGCATACTCGTTTTTGAAGGCACACGCGCATACTCGTTTCGAAATAGGCACGCGCATACTCGTTTGGGAAGGCGCACGCGCATACTCGTTTTTGAATAGGCATGCGCGTACTCGTTTTTGAATGCGCACGCGCATACTTGTTTTTGAATGCACACGCGCATACTCGTTTCGAAATAGGCACGCGCATACTCGTTTGTGAATGCACACGCGCATACTCGTTTTGGAATAGGCACGCGCATACTCGTTTTTGAATGCGCACACGCATACTCGTGTTTGACTGCGCACGCGCATACTCGTTTTGCAATAGGCACGTGCATACTCGTTTTTGAATGCGCACGCGCATACGCGTTTTTGAACAGGCACACGCGTACTCGTTTTTGAATGCGCACGCGTATACTCGTCTTCAATGCGCACGCGCATACTCGTTTTTGAATGCACACGCGCATACTCGTTTCGGAATACGCACGCACATACTCGTTTTAGAATGCGCACGCGCATACTCGTTTTTGAATGCGCACGCGCGTACTCGTTTTTGAATGCGCACGCGCATACTCGTTTTTGAATGCACATGCGCATACCCATTTTGGAATAAGCACGCGCATACTCGTTTTTGAACGCGCACATGCATACTCGTTTTTGAATGCACGCGCGCATACTCGTTTTGGAATGCACACGCGTATACTCGTTTTTGAATAGGCACGCCCGTACTCGTTTTCGATTGCGCACGCGTATACCCGTTTTTGAATGCACACGCGCATACTCGTTTTCGAATAGGCACGCGCGTACTCGTGTTTGAATGCGCACGCGCATACTCGTTTTTGAATGCACACGCGCATACTCATTTTGGAATAGGCACGCACATACTCGTTTTTGAATGCGCACACACATACTCGCATTTGAATGCACACGCGCGTACTCGTTTTGAAATAGGCACGTGCATACTCGTTTTTGAATGCGCACACGCATACTCGTATTTGAATGCACACGCACATACTCGTTTTGAAATAGGCACGTGCATACTCGTTTTTGACTGCGCACGTGTATACTCGTTTTTGAATAAGCACGCGCATACTCGTTTTTGAATGCACACGCGCATACTCGTTTTTGAATGCGCACGCGCATACGCGTTTTTGAACAGGCACAAGCGTACTCGTTTTTGAATGCGCACGCGTATACTCGTCTTGAATGCGCACGCGCATACTCGTTTTTGAATGCACACGCGCATACTCGTTTCGGAATACGCACGCGCATACTCGTTTTAGAATGCGCACGCGCATACTCGTTTTTGAATGCGCACGCGCGTACTCAATTTTGAATGCGCACGCGCATACTCATTTTTAAATGCACATGCGCATACCCATTTTGGAATAAGCACGCGCATTCTCGTTTTTGAACGCGCACATGCATACTCGTTTTTGAATGCACGCGCGCATACTCGTTTTGGAATGCGCACGCGTATACTCGTTTTTGAATAGGCACGCGCGTACTCGTGTTTGAATGCGCACGCGCATACTCGTTTTTGAATGCACACGCGCATACTCGTTTCGGAATAGGCACGCACATACTCGTTTTTGAATGCGCACACGCATACTCGTATTTGAATGCACACGCGCGTACTCGTTTTGAAATAGGCACGTGCATACTCGTTTTTGAATGCGCACACACATACTCGTATTTGAATGCACACGCGCATACTCGTTTTAAAATAGGCACGTGCATACTCGTTTTTGAATGCGCACGCGCATACGCGTTTTTGAACAGGCACACGCGTACTCATTTTTGAATGCGCACGCGTATACTCGTTTTGAATGCGCACGCGCATACGCGTTTTTGAACAGGCACACGCGTACTCGTTTTTGAATGCGCACGCGTATACTCGTTTCGAATGCGCGCGCGCATACTCGGGTTTGAATGCACACGCCCATACTCGTTTCGGAATACGCACGCGCATACTCGTTTTCGAATAGGCACGCGCATACTTGTTTTTGAATGCGCACACGCATACTCGTTTTTGAATGCACACGCGCATACTCGTTTCGGAATACGCACGCGCATACTCGTTTTGGAATAGGCACGTCCGTACTCGTTTCTGAATGCGAAAGCGCATACGCGTTTTTGAACATGCACACGCGTACTCGTTTTTGATTGCACACGCGCGTACTCGTTTTGGAATAGGCACGTGCGTACTCTTTTTTGAATGCGCCCGCGCATGCGCGTTTTTGAACATGCACACGCGTACTCGTTTTTGAATGCGCACGCGCATACTCGTTTTTGAATAGGCACGCGCGTACTCGTTTTTGAATGCGCACGCGTATACTCGTTTCGGAATGCGCACGCAGATACTCGTTTTCGAATAGGCACGCGCATACTTGTTTTTGAATGCGCACACGCATACTCGTTTTTGAATGCACACGCGCATACTCGTTTCGGAATACGCACGCGCATACTCGTTTTGGAATGCACACGCGCATACTCGTTTTGGAATAGGCACGTGCGTACTTGTTTTTGAATGCGAAAGCGCATACGCGTTTTTGAACATGCACACGCGTACTCGTTTTTGATTGCACACGCGCGTACTCGTTTTGGAATAGGCACGTGCGTACTCGTTTTTGAATGCGCACGCGCATACGCGTTTTTGAACATGCACACGCGTACTCGTTTTTGAATGCGCACGCGTATACTCGTTTTGAATGCGCACGCGCATACTCGTTTTCGAATAGGCACGCGCATACTCGTTTTTGAATGCACACGCGCATACTCTTTTCGGAATACGCACGCGCATACTCGTTTTGGAATGTGCACGCGCATATTCGTTTTTGAATAGGCACGTGCGTGCTTGTTTTTGAAAGCGAATGCGCATACGCGTGTCAGAACATGCACACGCGTACTTTGTTATGATTGCGCACGGGTATACTCGTTTTGAATGCACACGCGCATACTCGATTTTGAATGCGCACGCGTGCACTCGTTTTGAATGCGCACGCGTATACTCGTTTTTTAATGCGCACGAGCATACTCGTTTTCGAATAGGCACGCGCGTACTCGTTTTTGAACGCGAACGCGCATACGCGTTTTTGAACATGCAGACGCGTACTCGTTTTTGAGTGCGCACGCGTATACGCGTTTTGAATGCACACGTGCATACTCGTTTTAGAATAGGCACGCGTGTACTCGTTTTTGAATGCGCAAGCGTATAATAGTTTCGGAATGCGCACGCGCATACTCGTTTTCGAATAGGCGCTGCATACTCGTTTTTGATTGCGCACACGCATACTCGTTTTTGAATGCACTCGCGCATACTCGTTTCGGAATGTGCACGTGCATACTCGTTTTCGAATAGGCACGCGCATACTCGTTTTTGAATGCGCACACGCATACTCGTTTTTGAATGCACACGCGCATACTCGTTTCGGAATACGCACGCGCATACTGTTTTGGAATGCGCACGCGCATACTCGTTTTTGAATAGGCACGCGCGTACTCGTTTTTGAACGCGAACGCGCATAGGCGTTTTTGAACATGCACACGCGTACTCTTTTTTGAGTGCGCACGCGTATACTCGTTTTGAATGCACACGCGCATACTTGTTTTCGAATAGGCACGCGCATACTCGTTTTTGAATGCACACGCGCATACTCTTTTCGGAATACGCACGCGCATACTCGTTTTGGAATGTGCACGCGCATATTCGTTTTTGAATAGGCACGTGCGTGCTTGTTTTTGAAAGCGAATGCGCATACGCGTGTCAGAACATGCACACGCGTACTTTGTTATGAATGCGCACGGGTATACTCGTTTTGAATGCACACGCGCATACTCGATTTTGAATGCGCACGCGTGCACTCGTTTTGAATGCGCACGCGTATACTCGTTTTTTAATGCGCACGAGCATACTCGTTTTCGAATAGGCACGCGCGTACTCGTTTTTGAACGCGAACGCGCATACGCGTTTTTGAACATGCAGACGCGTACTCGTTTTTGAGTGCGCACGCGTATACGCGTTTTGAATGCACACGTGCATACTCGTTTTAGAATAGGCACGCGTGTACTCGTTTTTGAATGCGCAAGCGTATAATAGTTTCGGAATGCGCACGCGCATACTCGTTTTCGAATAGGCGCTGCATACTCGTTTTTGATTGCGCACACGCATACTCGTTTTTGAATGCACTCGCGCATACTCGTTTCGGAATGTGCACGTGCATACTCGTTTTCGAATAGGCACGCGCATACTCGTTTTTGAATGCGCACACGCATACTCGTTTTTGAATGCACACGCGCATACTCGTTTCGGAATACGCACGCGCATACTGTTTTGGAATGCGCACGCGCATACTCGTTTTTGAATAGGCACGCGCGTACTCGTTTTTGAACGCGAACGCGCATAGGCGTTTTTGAACATGCACACGCGTACTCTTTTTTGAGTGCGCACGCGTATACTCGTTTTGAATGCACACGCGCATACTTGTTTTGAATAGGCACGCGCGTACTCGTTTTTGAATGCGCAAGCGTATAATAGTTTCGGAATGCGCACGCGCATACTCGTTTTTGAATAGGCATGCGCGTACTCGTTTTTGAATGCGCACGCGCATACACGTTTTTGAATGCACACGCGCATACTCGTTTTGGAATAGGCACGCGCATACTCGTTTTTGAATGCGCACACGCATACTCGTGTTTGACTGCGCACGCGCATACTCGTTTTGCAATAGGCACGTGCATACTCGTTTTTGAATGCGCACGCGCATACGCGTTTTTGAACAGGCACACGCGTACTCGTTTTTGAATGCGCACGCGCATACTCGTTTTTGAATGCGCACGCGCGTACTCGTTTTTGAATGCGCACGCGCATACTCGTTTTTGAATGCACATGCGCATACCCTTTTTGGAATAAGCACGCGCATACTCGTTTTTGAACGCGCACATGCATACTCGTTTTTGAATGCACGCGCGCATACTCGTTTTGGAATGCGCACGCGTATACTCGTTTTTGAATAGGCACGCGCGTACTCATTTTTGATTGCGGACGCGAATACTCGTTTTTGAATGCACACGCGCATACTCGTTTTCGAATAGGCACGCGCGTACTCGTGTTTGAATGCGCACGCGCATACTCGTTTTTGAATGCACGCGCGCATACTCGTTTTGGAATAGGCACGCACATACTCGTTTTTGAATGCGCACACGCATACTCGTATTTGAATGCACACGCGCGTACTCGTTTTGAAATAAGCACGTGCATACTCGTTTTTGAATGCGCACGCGCATGCGCGTTTTTGAACAGGCACACGCGTACTCGTTTTTGAATGCGGACGCGTATACTCGTTTTGAATGCGCACGCGCATACTCGTTTTTGAATGCACACGCGCATTCTCGTTTCGGAATACGCACGCGCATACTCGTTTTGGAATGCCGACGCGCATACTCGTTTTTGAATGCGCACGCGCGTACTCGTTTTTGAATGCGCACGCGCATACTCGTTTTTGAAAGCACATGCACATACTCGTTTTGGAATAAGCACGCGCATACTCGTTTTTGAACGCGCACACGCATACTCGTTTTTTAATGCACACGCGCATACTCGTTTTGGAATGCGCACGCGTATACTCGTTTTTGAATAGGCACGCGCGTACTCGTTTTTGATTGCGCACGCGCATACTCTTTTTTGAATGCACACGCACATACTCGTTTTTGAATGGGCACGCGCGTACTCGTTTTTGAATGCGCACGCGCATACTCGTTTTTGAATGCACACGCGCATACTCGTTTTCGAATAGGCACGCGCATACTCGTTTTTGAATGCGCACACGCATACTCGTATTTGAATGCACACGCGCGAACTCGTTTTGGATTAGGCACGTGCATACTCGTTTTTGAATGCGCACACGCATACTCGTATTTGAATGCACACGCACATACTCGTTTTGAAATAGGCACGTGCATACTCGTTTTTGACTGCGCACGTGTATACTCGTTTTCGAATAAGCACGCGCATACTCGTTTTTGAATGCACACGCGCATACTCGTTTCGAAATAGGCACGCGCATACTCGTTTGGGAAGGCGCACGCGCATACTCGTATTTGAATAGGCATGCGCGTACTCGTTTTTGAATGCGCACGCGCATACTCGTTTTTGAATGCACACGCGCATACTCGTTTTGGAATAGGCACGCGCATACTCGTTTTTGAATGCGCACACGCATACTCGTGTTTGACTGCGCACGCGCATACTCGTTTTGCAATAGGCACGTGCATACTCGTTTTTGAATGCGCACGCGCATACGCGTTTTTGAACGCGCACACGCATACTCGTTTTTGAATGCGCACGCGCAGAATCGTTTTGGAATCTGCACGCGTGTACTCGTTTTTGAATAGGCACGCGCGTACTCGTTTATGATTGCGCACGCGCATACTCGATTTTTAATGCACACGCGCATACTCGTTTTTGAATGGACACGCGCGTACTCGTTTTTGAATGCGCACGCGCATACTCGTTTTTGAATGCACACGCGCATACTCGTTTTGGATTACGCACGCGCATACTCGTTTTTGAATGCGCACACGCATAGTCGTATTTGAAGGCACACGCGCGTGCTCGTTTTGGAATGCGAAGCGCAGGCTCGTTTTTGATTGCGCACGCGCGTACTCGTTTTTGAATTCGCACGCGCATACTCCTTTTGGAATAGGCACGTGCGTACTCGTTTTTGAATGCGCACGCATATACTCGTTTTTGAATAGGCACGTGCGTACTCGTTTTTGAATGCACACACGCGTACTCGTTTTGGAATAGGCAAGCGCATACTCGGTTTTGACTGCGCACGTGTATAATCGTTTCGGAATGCGCACGCACATGCTCGTTTTTGAATAGGCACGCGCGTACTCGTTTTGGAATAAGCAAGCGCATACTCGGTTTTGACTGCGCACGTGTATAATCGTTTCGGAATGCGCACGCGCATGCTCGTTTTTGAATAGGCACACGCGTACTCGTTTTTTAATGTGCACGCGTACACTCGTTTTGAATGCGCACGCGTATACTCGTTTTTGAATGCACACGTGTTGACTCGTTTTCGAATAGGCACGCGCATACTCGTTTTTGAATGCACACGCGCATACTCGTTTTTGAATGCACACGCGCATACTGTTTCGAAATAGGCACGCGCATACTCGTTTGGGAAGGCGCACGCGCATACTCGTTTTTGAATTGGCATGCGCGTACTCGTTTTTGAATGAGCACGCGCATACTTGTTTTTGAATGCACACGCGCATACTCGTTTTGGAATAGGCACGCGCGTACTCGTTTTTGAATGCGCACACGCATACTCGTATTTCATTGCGCACGCGCATACTCGTTTTGCAATAGGCAAGTGCATACTCGTTTTTGAATGCGCACGCGCATACGCGTTTTTGAACAGGCACACGCGTACTCTTTTTTGGATGCGCACGCGTATACTCGTTTTGAATGCGCACGCGCATACTCGTTTTTGAATGCACACGCGCATACTCGTTTCGGAATACACACGCGCATACTCGTTTTTGAATTCGCACGCGCATACTCAATTTTGAATAGGCACGCGCGTACTCGTTTTTCAACGCGAACGCGCATACGCGTTTTTGAACATGCACACGCGTACTCGTTTTTGAATGCGCACGCGCATACTCGTTTTGGAATAGGCACGTGCGTACTCGTTTTTGAATGCGCACGCGCATACGTGTTTTTGAACATGCACACGCGTACTCGTTTTTGAATGTGCACGCGTATACTCGTTTTGAATGCGCACGCGCATACTCGTTTTTGAATGCACACGCGCATACTCGTTTCGGAAAACGCACGCGCATACTCGTTTGGGAATGCGCACACGCATACCCGTTTTTGACTTCGCACGTGTATACTCGTTTCGGAATGCGCACGCGCATGCTCGTTTTTGAATAGGCACGCACGTACTCGTTTTTGAATGCCCACGCGTACAATCGTTTTGAATGCGCACGCGTATACTCGTTTTTGAATGCACACGCGCATACTCGTTTCGAAATAGGCACGCGCATACTCGTTTGGGAAGGCGCACGCGCATACTCGTTTTTGAATAGCCATGCACGTACTCGTTTTTGAATGCGCACGCGCATAATTGTTTTTGAATGCACACGCGCATACTCGTTTTTGAATGCACACGCGCATACTGTTTCGAAATAGGCACGCGCATACTCGTTTGGGAAGGCGCACGCGCATACTCGTTTTTGAATTGGCATGCGCGTACTCGTTTTTGAATGAGCACGCGCATACTTGTTTTTGAATGCACACGCGCATACTCGTTTTGGAATAGGCACGCGCGTACTCGTTTTTGAATGCGCACACGCATACTCGTATTTGATTGCGCACGCGCATACTCGTTTTGCAATAGGCAAGTGCATACTCGTTTTTGAATGCGCACGCGCATACGCGTTTTTGAACAGGCACACGCGTACTCTTTTTTGGATGCGCACGCGTATACTCGTTTTGAATGCGCACGCGCATACTCGTTTTTGAATGCACACGCGCATACTCGTTTCGGAATACACACGCGCATACTCGTTTTTGAATTCGCACGCGCATACTCAATTTTGAATAGGCACGCGCGTACTCGTTTTTCAACGCGAACGCGCATACGCGTTTTTGAACATGCACACGCGTACTCGTTTTTGAATGCGCACGCGCATACTCGTTTTGGAATAGGCACGTGCGTACTCGTTTTTGAATGCGCACGCGCATACGTGTTTTTGAACATGCACACGCGTACTCGTTTTTGAATGTGCACGCGTATACTCGTTTTGAATGCGCACGCGCATACTCGTTTTTGAATGCACATGCGCATACCCATTTTGGAATAAGCACGCGCATACTCGTTTTTGAACGCGCACATGCATACTCGTTTTTGAATGCACGCGCGCATACTCGTTTTGGAATGCGCACGCGTATACTCGTTTTTGAATAGGAACGCCCGTACTCGTTTTTGATTGCGCACGCGCATACTCGTTTTTGAATGCACACGCGCATACTCGTTTTCGAATAGGCACGCGCGTACTCGTGTTTGAATGCGCACGCGCATACTCGTTTTTGAATGCACACGCGCATACTCGTTTTGGAATAGGCACGCACATACTCGTTTTTGAATGCGCACACACATACTCGCATTTGAATGCACACGCGCGTACTCGTTTTGAAATAGGCACGTGCATACTCGTTTTTGAATGCGCACACGCATACTCGTATTTGAATGCACACGCACATACTCGTTTTTAAATAGACACATGCATAATCGTTTTTGACTGCGCACGTGTATACTCGTTTTTGAATAAGCACGCGCATACTCGTTTTTGAAGGCACACGCGCATACTCGTTTCGAAATAGGCACGCGCATACTCGTTTGGGAAGGCGCACGCGCATACTCGTTTTTGAATAGGCATGCGCGTACTCGTTTTTGAATGCGCACGCGCATACTTGTTTTTGAATGCACACGCGCATACTCGTTTCGAAATAGGCACGCGCATACTCGTTTGTGAATGCACACGCGCATACTCGTTTTGGAATAGGCACGCGCATACTCGTTTTTGAATGCGCACACGCATACTCGTGTTTGACTGCGCACGCGCATACTCGTTTTGCAATAGGCACGTGCATACTCGTTTTTGAATGCGCACGCGCATACGCGTTTTTGAACAGGCACACGCGTACTCGTTTTTGAATGCGCACGCGTATACTCGTCTTCAATGCGCACGCGCATACTCGTTTTTGAATGCACACGCGCATACTCGTTTCGGAATACGCACGCACATACTCGTTTTAGAATGCGCACGCGCATACTCGTTTTTGAATGCGCACGCGCGTACTCGTTTTTGAATGCGCACGCGCATACTCGTTTTTGAATGCACATGCGCATACCCATTTTGGAATAAGCACGCGCATACTCGTTTTTGAACGCGCACATGCATACTCGTTTTTGAATGCACGCGCGCATACTCGTTTTCGAATGCACACGCGTATACTCGTTTTTGAATAGGCACGCCCGTACTCGTTTTCGATTGCGCACGCGTATACCCGTTTTTGAATGCACACGCGCATACTCGTTTTCGAATAGGCACGCGCGTACTCGTGTTTGAATGCGCACGCGCATACTCGTTTTTGAATGCACACGCGCATACTCATTTTGGAATAGGCACGCACATACTCGTTTTTGAATGCGCACACACATACTCGCATTTGAATGCACACGCGCGTACTCGTTTTGAAATAGGCACGTGCATACTCGTTTTTGAATGCGCACACGCATACTCGTATTTGAATGCACACGCACATACTCGTTTTGAAATAGGCACGTGCATACTCGTTTTTGACTGCGCACGTGTATACTCGTTTTTGAATAAGCACGCGCATACTCGTTTTTGAATGCACACGCGCATACTCGTTTTTGAATGCGCACGCGCATACGCGTTTTTGAACAGGCACAAGCGTACTCGTTTTTGAATGCGCACGCGTATACTCGTCTTGAATGCGCACGCGCATACTCGTTTTTGAATGCACACGCGCATACTCGTTTCGGAATACGCACGCGCATACTCGTTTTAGAATGCGCACGCGCATACTCGTTTTTGAATGCGCACGCGCGTACTCAATTTTGAATGCGCACGCGCATACTCGTTTTTAAATGCACATGCGCATACCCATTTTGGAATAAGCACGCGCATTCTCGTTTTTGAACGCGCACATGCATACTCGTTTTTGAATGCACGCGCGCATACTCGTTTTGGAATGCGCACGCGTATACTCGTTTTTGAATAGGCACGCGCGTACTCGTGTTTGAATGCGCACGCGCATACTCGTTTTTGAATGCACACGCGCATACTCGTTTCGGAATAGGCACGCACATACTCGTTTTTGAATGCGCACACGCATACTCGTATTTGAATGCACACGCGCGTACTCGTTTTGAAATAGGCACGTGCATACTCGTTTTTGAATGCGCACACACATACTCGTATTTGAATGCACACGCGCATACTCGTTTTAAAATAGGCACGTGCATACTCGTTTTTGAATGCGCACGCGCATACGCGTTTTTGAACAGGCACACGCGTACTCATTTTTGAATGCGCACGCGTATACTCGTTTTGAATGCGCACGCGCATACGCGTTTTTGAACAGGCACACGCGTACTCGTTTTTGAATGCGCACGCGTATACTCGTTTCGAATGCGCGCGCGCATACTCGGGTTTGAATGCACACGCCCATACTCGTTTCGGAATACGCACGCGCATACTCGTTTTCGAATAGGCACGCGCATACTTGTTTTTGAATGCGCACACGCATACTCGTTTTTGAATGCACACGCGCATACTCGTTTCGGAATACGCACGCGCATACTCGTTTTGGAATAGGCACGTCCGTACTCGTTTCTGAATGCGAAAGCGCATACGCGTTTTTGAACATGCACACGCGTACTCGTTTTTGATTGCACACGCGCGTACTCGTTTTGGAATAGGCACGTGCGTACTCTTTTTTGAATGCGCCCGCGCATGCGCGTTTTTGAACATGCACACGCGTACTCGTTTTTGAATGCGCACGCGCATACTCGTTTTTGAATAGGCACGCGCGTACTCGTTTTTGAATGCGCACGCGTATACTCGTTTCGGAATGCGCACGCAGATACTCGTTTTCGAATAGGCACGCGCATACTTGTTTTTGAATGCGCACACGCATACTCGTTTTTGAATGCACACGCGCATACTCGTTTCGGAATACGCACGCGCATACTCGTTTTGGAATGCACACGCGCATACTCGTTTTGGAATAGGCACGTGCGTACTTGTTTTTGAATGCGAAAGCGCATACGCGTTTTTGAACATGCACACGCGTACTCGTTTTTGATTGCACACGCGCGTACTCGTTTTGGAATAGGCACGTGCGTACTCGTTTTTGAATGCGCACGCGCATACGCGTTTTTGAACATGCACACGCGTACTCGTTTTTGAATGCGCACGCGTATACTCGTTTTGAATGCGCACGCGCATACTCGTTTTCGAATAGGCACGCGCATACTCGTTTTTGAATGCACACGCGCATACTCTTTTCGGAATACGCACGCGCATACTCGTTTTGGAATGTGCACGCGCATATTCGTTTTTGAATAGGCACGTGCGTGCTTGTTTTTGAAAGCGAATGCGCATACGCGTGTCAGAACATGCACACGCGTACTTTGTTATGATTGCGCACGGGTATACTCGTTTTGAATGCACACGCGCATACTCGATTTTGAATGCGCACGCGTGCACTCGTTTTGAATGCGCACGCGTATACTCGTTTTTTAATGCGCACGAGCATACTCGTTTTCGAATAGGCACGCGCGTACTCGTTTTTGAACGCGAACGCGCATACGCGTTTTTGAACATGCAGACGCGTACTCGTTTTTGAGTGCGCACGCGTATACGCGTTTTGAATGCACACGTGCATACTCGTTTTAGAATAGGCACGCGTGTACTCGTTTTTGAATGCGCAAGCGTATAATAGTTTCGGAATGCGCACGCGCATACTCGTTTTCGAATAGGCGCTGCATACTCGTTTTTGATTGCGCACACGCATACTCGTTTTTGAATGCACTCGCGCATACTCGTTTCGGAATGTGCACGTGCATACTCGTTTTCGAATAGGCACGCGCATACTCGTTTTTGAATGCGCACACGCATACTCGTTTTTGAATGCACACGCGCATACTCGTTTCGGAATACGCACGCGCATACTGTTTTGGAATGCGCACGCGCATACTCGTTTTTGAATAGGCACGCGCGTACTCGTTTTTGAACGCGAACGCGCATAGGCGTTTTTGAACATGCACACGCGTACTCTTTTTTGAGTGCGCACGCGTATACTCGTTTTGAATGCACACGCGCATACTTGTTTTCGAATAGGCACGCGCATACTCGTTTTTGAATGCACACGCGCATACTCTTTTCGGAATACGCACGCGCATACTCGTTTTGGAATGTGCACGCGCATATTCGTTTTTGAATAGGCACGTGCGTGCTTGTTTTTGAAAGCGAATGCGCATACGCGTGTCAGAACATGCACACGCGTACTTTGTTATGAATGCGCACGGGTATACTCGTTTTGAATGCACACGCGCATACTCGATTTTGAATGCGCACGCGTGCACTCGTTTTGAATGCGCACGCGTATACTCGTTTTTTAATGCGCACGAGCATACTCGTTTTCGAATAGGCACGCGCGTACTCGTTTTTGAACGCGAACGCGCATACGCGTTTTTGAACATGCAGACGCGTACTCGTTTTTGAGTGCGCACGCGTATACGCGTTTTGAATGCACACGTGCATACTCGTTTTAGAATAGGCACGCGTGTACTCGTTTTTGAATGCGCAAGCGTATAATAGTTTCGGAATGCGCACGCGCATACTCGTTTTCGAATAGGCGCTGCATACTCGTTTTTGATTGCGCACACGCATACTCGTTTTTGAATGCACTCGCGCATACTCGTTTCGGAATGTGCACGTGCATACTCGTTTTCGAATAGGCACGCGCATACTCGTTTTTGAATGCGCACACGCATACTCGTTTTTGAATGCACACGCGCATACTCGTTTCGGAATACGCACGCGCATACTGTTTTGGAATGCGCACGCGCATACTCGTTTTTGAATAGGCACGCGCGTACTCGTTTTTGAACGCGAACGCGCATAGGCGTTTTTGAACATGCACACGCGTACTCTTTTTTGAGTGCGCACGCGTATACTCGTTTTGAATGCACACGCGCATACTTGTTTTGAATAGGCACGCGCGTACTCGTTTTTGAATGCGCAAGCGTATAATAGTTTCGGAATGCGCACGCGCATACTCGTTTTTGAATAGGCATGCGCGTACTCGTTTTTGAATGCGCACGCGCATACACGTTTTTGAATGCACACGCGCATACTCGTTTTGGAATAGGCACGCGCATACTCGTTTTTGAATGCGCACACGCATACTCGTGTTTGACTGCGCACGCGCATACTCGTTTTGCAATAGGCACGTGCATACTCGTTTTTGAATGCGCACGCGCATACGCGTTTTTGAACAGGCACACGCGTACTCGTTTTTGAATGCGCACGCGCATACTCGTTTTTGAATGCGCACGCGCGTACTCGTTTTTGAATGCGCACGCGCATACTCGTTTTTGAATGCACATGCGCATACCCTTTTTGGAATAAGCACGCGCATACTCGTTTTTGAACGCGCACATGCATACTCGTTTTTGAATGCACGCGCGCATACTCGTTTTGGAATGCGCACGCGTATACTCGTTTTTGAATAGGCACGCGCGTACTCATTTTTGATTGCGGACGCGAATACTCGTTTTTGAATGCACACGCGCATACTCGTTTTCGAATAGGCACGCGCGTACTCGTGTTTGAATGCGCACGCGCATACTCGTTTTTGAATGCACACGCGCATACTCGTTTTGGAATAGGCACGCACATACTCGTTTTTGAATGCGCACACGCATACTCGTATTTGAATGCACACGCGCGTACTCGTTTTGAAATAAGCACGTGCATACTCGTTTTTGAATGCGCACGCGCATGCGCGTTTTTGAACAGGCACACGCGTACTCGTTTTTGAATGCGGACGCGTATACTCGTTTTGAATGCGCACGCGCATACTCGTTTTTGAATGCACACGCGCATTCTCGTTTCGGAATACGCACGCGCATACTCGTTTTGGAATGCCGACGCGCATACTCGTTTTTGAATGCGCACGCGCGTACTCGTTTTTGAATGCGCACGCGCATACTCGTTTTTGAAAGCACATGCACATACTCGTTTTGGAATAAGCACGCGCATACTCGTTTTTGAACGCGCACACGCATACTCGTTTTTTAATGCACACGCGCATACTCGTTTTGGAATGCGCACGCGTATACTCGTTTTTGAATAGGCACGCGCGTACTCGTTTTTGATTGCGCACGCGCATACTCTTTTTTGAATGCACACGCACATACTCGTTTTTGAATGGGCACGCGCGTACTCGTTTTTGAATGCGCACGCGCATACTCGTTTTTGAATGCACACGCGCATACTCGTTTTCGAATAGGCACGCGCATACTCGTTTTTGAATGCGCACACGCATACTCGTATTTGAATGCACACGCGCGAACTCGTTTTGGATTAGGCACGTGCATACTCGTTTTTGAATGCGCACACGCATACTCGTATTTGAATGCACACGCACATACTCGTTTTGAAATAGGCACGTGCATACTCGTTTTTGACTGCGCACGTGTATACTCGTTTTCGAATAAGCACGCGCATACTCGTTTTTGAATGCACACGCGCATACTCGTTTCGAAATAGGCACGCGCATACTCGTTTGGGAAGGCGCACGCGCATACTCGTATTTGAATAGGCATGCGCGTACTCGTTTTTGAATGCGCACGCGCATACTCGTTTTTGAATGCACACGCGCATACTCGTTTTGGAATAGGCACGCGCATACTCGTTTTTGAATGCGCACACGCATACTCGTGTTTGACTGCGCACGCGCATACTCGTTTTGCAATAGGCACGTGCATACTCGTTTTTGAATGCGCACGCGCATACGCGTTTTTGAACGCGCACACGCATACTCGTTTTTGAATGCGCACGCGCAGAATCGTTTTGGAATCTGCACGCGTGTACTCGTTTTTGAATAGGCACGCGCGTACTCGTTTATGATTGCGCACGCGCATACTCGATTTTTAATGCACACGCGCATACTCGTTTTTGAATGGACACGCGCGTACTCGTTTTTGAATGCGCACGCGCATACTCGTTTTTGAATGCACACGCGCATACTCGTTTTGGAATAC